>NC_141360.1:31043765-31213765 GCF_057382095.1 Aulonocara sp. 'chitande type north' Nkhata Bay | reverse complement strand
ATGGGCCTGAAAGATCAGATATGGAAAATGCTATTTCTTCTTTTCTTTTGCTTGTAGCTACCATGTGACGTTTTCCCGAATGAGAAGTTTCCACTTAGTTTGCGATGCAAACTGTGACAGTACAACCAAGTGCGGGGGGGAGTTTGGCTAGTGGCAGATCAAAGCTGATTAGTGTAATAAAGAACAGCACATGATTCTATTCAGTGTGTCTGGTTGGCCATATTAGCTTCAGATTGGACAAACAATACTGATGGAAAATGTCTGAAGGAAATGGCAAAATATAGCTGCACATCTGGGTTCTTTAAGATGGCATCAATCAATAGAGGGCATCAATGGATTTGATCTCACTCACAACGATCTACGGATTTCAAATCAGATCATTTCAAAGAAATGAAGTCAGTAACAGAAGATTAGAAATGCTAAATATGGGACTGCAGATGCCCTTGACTGAAGCTTGAATGTGTTTGTGATGTCCCCTCCCTTTCTAGCTCTGTTTAGCCTCCTGACAATTTCACAGACGATGCCATGTTTTTTTTTTCTCCCTCTCTCGGTCTGTCAAGGATAAGGTGCCCTTATTCCCCAGCCTGAAAAAATGAATTAACTTCTGTCTTCATTATCTTATCTCCGATTTGAATCAGCTCCCTAATCCATTCCACCCACGCTTCATACTCACAGCCTGTTGACACTCGCTGCTGCTGACATTTAATTTAGGCACCACGTAAACTGCACTTGGAGGGCACAGTCGCTACTTGCTCAACTGCTTGAATTATTAACACCTTATTGACAATACAGGCCTGTTTCCCCATCCAAACTCCTTCCATGTGACTGGATGTGCAGTTATGAGTCATGTGGCACAAAACACCTGCCGATTCGTGTCAAAGTCTCTGTGTAAATGCACCGATGTATTTAATGAGTGACACATCTTTGTATTTTGTGCATTTGTCTTCGTTTGACGGTCTCTGACCAGTGATGTGTGTCCACGCCAACATTAATCAAAGTCAAAAACAAGATGATCCCCGGAGGCAGCACACCTGAAGCCCACTCCACACAGGGGATTACTCCTAAGTGTCACTGTGCTGTTGGCAAGTTCCTTGCCTCACCTTGTGAGCCAGGCAGATAACATGTGGTGTATAAGGGGATGTCCTTATCTGTCAAGTACTTGATAGATAACTGCAATAAGTGAACTCTGAATTATCTAGTCAGCTTAAGGAAAAGGAGAAGATGAGTTGCAAAAGCAGCCACAGATAGTGAGATGATGTGTAGTAAAGAAAGGGAGACAGATTGTATGCAATACTAAATGCCAGGTGCTTGTGCTCACTATCAAATTTTCTTCTAAAAAAATGTGAAGTGATACATTTGAGGTTTGCTGCTGAAATGCAACAAAAACTTTTCTAACTTTCTTTAAAGTTTTTGCAATTTCAAAACTTTGTGACTTAGCCCATAAAAATATGAAATAAATAAATAATAAAACTACCCGATTTTAATTTTGACCTCAAAAAAAGGATAGCTCAGGATAGGATACAGGAGCATGCTTGATATTGTTTGGCATTCACATGTGCAGCATGGGTTTGTCCATGAGGAGGAAGTGTTTGAGAGAAAGGACTGACGTCTTTAGGTGCTACAGCATCAGAACCAGCATACTCATCACATTATGCTCCTTGTAATTTTGTGCTCTTGCTCAAAATGGTATTTAAGTTAAGAACTGCTGTCTTTACACGCTGTGGAGACGCAGCACGTAGAACAAACCCACAAGTACATGTGGGTAAGAAGGCGATCTAAAAACAGCAACTACATTAAAAGCAGTGCTTTGCTGCCCCAAGAGGCTATCTATAAACAAAGATCTGCCATTTTTTATTTAATTACAGCATTTCTTTTTTTAATGGGTGTAGTCGTGGAACTTTAATTACACCTTGTAATGTGAATTTCTGTACTGTATTAACTGCAAGCCCGAAATTATAAGGTTCAAAGTTTCAGCTGACACCATTCTCTGTGCAATGTGGTGTAAAACTTTGATTTTCACGTGTACATGGGCGTCCACACCATCGACAAACACAAAGCAAACGTTCGTAACTATTAAATCACTGGAACACAATAATGAGTTTAATACAGGATCCAGCTGCATTTTTCTGTATACCGCTAAAAGCGTACCTGATAATGGGACAGCATGTTCAGTCTCTTCCAGTCACCTTCGATCTTTGTGGTGATGTCCTCATCCTGCAGGATCATGCGCTGTCCTCGACCCTGACGCCACTCTGCAATTGAGATGGAATTTAAAAATATATATATTTCAAATAATCTTCTTATAGAAATCCATCAGACCAGGTGCCGAAATAATCCTTTAGGAGACACAAATGCAAAACATAAAATAGAGATGTAATGATTACACAGATACTTGATATCTCTGAGAAGTTAGAAGACCTCACCTTGCAGCATGTATAGTCATCCCGTTCTCAGTTTATTCTCTCGCTCTCTGGAGTTTATCTTTATACCCCTTTCTACTTCTACTCGTCTCCCCACATAAGAGCACTATATCCCAAATTACACAACAGCCAGACCGACTGTCCTTGAGGAGTCCACAGAGGGAAAACAGACGATGCCAAACAGAAAAGTCTGAGTGTTATGCTTTCAGGCCTCCCCCAAAATAGTGATACCTTAATCAAATTCAGGGATCCAGTCAAACGAAACATACATAATCCATCCCACACACAGCCCGTTCAACTGATTATATTTACTCTTTAAAAATCTCACCATATAATTTAGGAAACAACCATTCTTTCATTTAATAAACATATTTTTAGTCAAATATTATTATTTGTAAGGAAAAAAAATAGTTTTGTGTTATAAGGTTGAAAAGTTCTGATGGCTCTAGTTTTCTTGGCTTCTTTTTATAGCTTGTGCCTAATTCTGTTAGTCAGATATATTCGGATTCTACACTGGCTGTTTCTCTGTGTAGCAATCAGAGTCTCCCTATGGGCTAAAAAGTTAGTTTCTAACTCTGGCTTAAGTTTGCAATTCTTAGATGAAGAACAAGCACACACCAGAGGTAAAAAAAAAAAGCACAACTTTTTTCTAATAAGAGTGTCAAACATTATTTTATCATCACCTTGATCTCTTTTTTCTTTGCTTTCCACAGAACAATCAATTAACATTGTCTAATAAGACTGAATAAAGTCAAAAGGACATAAAAAGGTCTTTGGGTGGGGGTAAAAGGTTAGCAAATAGGTAGAACTAAAACAGAAAATGCTTCTGTGCTAGACGACTACAAAATGCGAGTTAAATTAATCACCCTCCTCCTCTTTGCTCTTTTCTCCATTTGTTTTGCTGGTGTACTCGATGGCTGTGAATATAGGGTTTGTGCACTTCTATTTCTACCCACAGAACTAGCCTTCACGTTTCAGCCTCTGAAGGTACTATTGGTTCCTGTGCTTCCTTCATCAAACTTTCATCTTCATCCCGCTGCCAAGCTGCTCTTAATGTTGTTCAGAATCTCCACCGAGGCGGACCACAACACAATTCAGCGAGACAACAAAATTGCCAAAAAATTGTGCAACTTCAATACCCAGAGTCTGCTGACCATCTAATTTCCATGCTTTTCAAAACAAGCAACTTCCAGTCCGCGTTTTTCAATGACTAGGAAGGCTTTTACATGACCTTACATCCAAATTACATCTGCATTACATATACAACAGGCCTTGTAAATCTGCGCAACCTCACTACAAAGCAAAACAAAAGCTTTGATAGAAACATCTCACGATACCCCAGCAACATTATAATGAGTGAAAAAGGAAAGCCATCTTGAAAACAAACAGGCAGATGATTTCTCTATTCTTTTTGCAGACATCATGGGCTTTATGAATATGTTATTGTGCCTGCACTACTTGCTGAGCTTCCCACTTCTGTCGGCCACTGTCTTCTCCTATTCTGATCACAAACAGAGAAACAAAGCGGCAATCACCGCGATGCTTGGTGAGGCCTGTCTTTGGAGGATTGACCAGAATTGTGTTAGCAACTGAAAAATCTGCTGGAAATACAGATTCTCCTGTTGTTTGTCTATACAGTTCATCTTCCCATAAAGATGCAAATAAGCGCCTGTCTCCAGGCAGGGCTCAACAGACGAACGGGGAACAAAAAGAACGAGAGGAAGGAACAAATAAAAGCATAAACCTGGTGTGAAAACTGCAACAAACTGAGATCACACGTATTCCCAAATCCAGTGGTATCTAATCAGGATGTGTGTGTGTGTGTACACTTAGTCTTCAGGGGAATGAATAACAGCTGAAGGTAAAGTGAAAGGCTGAAGGTGACTGTGGTACTTGACAAAGAGGCAAGACACAGGTTTGCTACTGCCAGCATTTGCACAAAGACACCAACACACACAGGGCTTACTTCTTTGTTCCTAGGTCCTATCTTCATTTGTACTCTACAGAGGACTGCAGCAGAGGGCAGTGGAATTAAAAACAATACCCCAGGATAACAACGCTTCTGGCAAGTTTATCTCAAGACAGGCCTGCAAAAATCCTATTATCCTTATCAACAACTGTGTGTCAGAAGTTACAAAAGCCACTGGTGTTACCTGTACATGTAGTTAGAAAATAAAGTGAAATAGAAGATGTGTTTCCACTGAAGAGTTATCATCAGTGTTAATTGTGCAATACCAGGAAAAAAACAAATCACAGACGTGAACGGATATGTCAAACCTGTTTTAAGTCTACTAATGGACTTGTGATTAAGAGAGAAACTTCTTTTAATCTGTGCAGCAAGTGTTAGAAATACATTTTAATAAAGTTTCTTTCTAACATTATTTGAAATGTCTACTCATAACAGAGTTGTTACACTCCTCATTAGACGGATACAAGCACTAACCACACGGTGTGAATGCTTAACCAAGATGTAGGAGTGTTTAGTATTGAAGGTAAAATTGCTACATGCTTACACAACACAGTTTCAGTTAGGGAGACGCTGCCTTGACCATGTGTGGGGGTATAACATAGTGTTTCTATACTGTTGATAGCGTAACTAGATACAAACTTTGAGGTACCGGTTAGAACTGACACAAGTGTAGAGTAGGTAGGTATTTTCTCACACAGGACAAGACCCCAGATTGAGGACGAAGACCAATGCCAAGAGGAAGGACCACGAGGAGAACGAATCAGGGAGCGCTAAACCACGGCCTCTTCCCAGCGATAGCCAATCACAGATATATGCGTGTCTGATATATGCTTTGAATTATAAATATTTTTCCACTTTTCTGTGTGCAGACTGCCTGATATAGAGAAGTCCACAGCTGTGCAACTCAAATCTTTAACCTTTTGATAATAAAATAGTGTGAACTACTAGATTGTCGCCTGAACTTCACTCAGAAAAAAAGAACACCACACAAGTGGGGTGCAAAATGTTTAGACAGCACTGAAAAAATAACCAAATTGCTCTATACACGCGTTCTCTTCTGCTTACATTTATTCATTCTCTCCCTTATGCTTGCAATCACACACACACACACACCCACACACTCGCACTGAGCGAGTGACCAGAGAACTCCAATTGCCAATTCCCTCTTGTAATAAAACAATAATAGAACAACACGTCCTGCCCAAATGGGGCCATAAAACAATTTCATCCAGGAGTGTTGTCAAAAGGCTAAACTAATCTTTTTACTTAGCTGTCTCAGACAGATTCCCTGTGGTATATTCCTAGCCCATCTGAGAGCTGAGGTTGGTTATAAATATGCTATTACCAAAAAACAACAGGGGTTTGAAAAAATCCATCTGGCAAAATTAAACCATAAAAAGCAACAGTCCACAGTGAAAAGACAGCCTGTAGGTATTTGGCAGGACAACAATAACGGATAACAATATTATGCTCACATGTAGTAGGGGTGTGCATGTGTACCCTACACCAATAAAGGTGTACAAGAACCCCTGAGCACTACAGTAGGATGTCTTGCCAAGAAGGTACATAATTGCACCTCTTTCCCCTAACAGTGGCCCATTAAAGTAATTACTTGCTTTAGGAAGGAAGGAAAGAAACACACAGAGAACGAAGGGAAGAAATAAAAAGGAAAGGAATGGCTCGCTGAGCGTCGCAATTGATTAGCTGATCAATCATCTGACTCAGACGCTAGTTGACATCTGAGTCGATCGATGGGAAGTTTTGGGAGGAGAGAGACCAATCTCAAGACATCTGAGCCATCACAGCCAGGAAGTCAAGTCTCCCGAGGTAAAAAAAAAAAACAACACAAAACAACTTCTCTATATCTAAGAGGACTTTACTTTTTAAGAAGGCCTGGGTAGAGTGGAGAAGATAAAAAATAAAATAAAATAAAAAATCGATGTCTGTCTCAGCTCAGCCAGCTTCCTCCAGGCACACGAATAGATCATTTCTATATTTCATATTTTTTTTGTCTTTTTGTGTTTTATTCTTGTTTGTATTTTCTTCTGGACCATTGAGTCCACAATAAAGGCTGTCTGATCTGAAACACTGAATCTTAAGAACTGTTTTGATAAGCTGAACAGTATCTACAGGAATGTGAAGGAGCTCCCAATCATAGAATTATTTCAGATTTCTATTTCATTATTCTATTTTTTTCCCACACTGTTCACATAAACAAGGCAAAGATTCATACCCAGGTCCATATCAGACGCTTTCAGGCGGTGTGAATGCGGGACGTTCTTGTAGATGGCATCCAGTATCTTCTCCTTCACTTGGCTTATGGTGTCACAGTTTAGCACCTTAACCTGGATCTCTGGACTCTTCTCATTTTCTGGATGTATGCAGTTTACCACCTGAAACACGCACAAAACCATCACTGTGGTGAGTCTAATAAGGACTTGCGGGTTAAACGGTATCATAAGGTTTTATTTTACAGATGCAAAATGGATCTTTCGGAATATATACTAAAAACAAGTTGATTTAGAGCAAGGTAAAAAAAAAGTAAGGTTGTTGACAACTTTGCAGGAAATAGGTTTGTGTGTTTTATGTTAATAATGATGATTGGTACTCAATGGAAATGCAATAATTCTGTGCCTGCCAAGGGGTCCGTGAGAGAACTGCAGGAAAAGAAAATATTCACTATGGAAACTGCTCTTTTCTCAGAGCTTGAGACGAGAGTAATTTGCTACCTGAACTGATGAGCACTAAAGTAGCTAATTATAACAATATTATCATATTCATCAGCTCTTACAGTACTGCCTTTGGGTGTTGGTGGCAATACCTGAATTACAAGATGAGCACAAATACACGTTAAAGGGGTGAGAGAATAAACGCCTCATCTTTTATAAAAGCATCATTCCAAACACGTATGCCCACGTTGTACATAAAATGAAAAATTCCCTTTAAAAGGGTTAACTATCGGCAGTTTCTAGACATTTTTCTACTGCAAGAACTGGGGTGGGTAGAAAACTATTGGTGTTGGAAAAGACAATGTGAAATATGTATGCAAATCTGTACTCCCAGAATGCTGAGTACAAACTGGTCTGACACTAGAAGAGAAAACCGAACAATGTCTAAGTTTCCCCTCCAGAAACAACAACGGTCACAGTGGAGCCAGGATAACAGACAGATCTGGGCAGTAAAATAGAGGTTCCATGAGGAGCGAGCTTCATCGTCTGTGCGCTTGTGCAGACACATACACAAACATAGTCTATTTCCTTCCTCCTCATCCCAAAGCCCTGCTCTTTTGCTTGACAGCTCGGGTCTCAACAGGAAGTGAGGTCGCCCCTCCCGTGCCCCCTTCATGTCAAGCGTAACAACGACAACTTTGTGTCCCATTGCAAATCTCATGACCAGCCACCCATAACCAACCATTTACTCTCGCCTTGTCCCCGAAAGCATATTAAGTGTCCCCAGTGAGCCCTTGGACCCGTGGGCAGGTGAACCCCTTACCAGCGTCTTGTAGTCAATCTGTTGTCTGATGAGCTTGTCTTCACTGAGCGAGTAGCGTGCCTCTCCTGTGATGGAGTCAATGGGGCCTTTTTCCATCTGCTGCTTGATGGCACAGAAGAGGGAGAAAAGAGGCTCGCCTGCACACTCCTGTGAAGAGATTTGACGAAAGGGGGACGTTTGGAAAAGAATGAAGACATTTTAAAGCCTTTTTTCTGAGCTCAGCTCACTGACAGCGAAGCGTATTTTTGTCTCAGAAGATAAAATTTTGTGGCGGGTTTTTATAACCGCTTTACTTCCAAGTGTTGCTGAGTAAGACTTATAAACGTCATGTTCCCGATAATATTGCACCTGTTTCACCTAAATTAAAGAAAATTGTACCACCTATCAATATAGAGCCATTGCCGAAGTTAGGGGAAGGTTTGATGGATAAACAATTTTTAAAAAAAAAAAGTGAAAACCCTCCCCAAGACACTCCTGTTTATCAAAAAGAAGAGACTGGCCATTTATCATTGTTTATATTTATCTCCTCCAGCTGCAGAAAAGTGATGACTACGGAGATGGCGGAGAGAAACAGGATGATTGTGACATTTTCTAGACTCAAAGGTGGAGAGAAGTTGTGGTTTTGCTTTTAGCTAAAAAAGGACAACAAATCCTCCAAGTGTTAGATGAATCTTCGGTGGCTGTGGCAGAGAGGCTGTCTTTTGAATATTATGAAAACATTTTCCAAATGGAAGCCCAGACGACACACAAAATATGCCGTGTGTACGCTGTATTTTATGCACACTCATAGGCTATTTGTGCTATTCCTGTACCCAGCTGTACTAAAGGTAAACATCTGATTTAACAGACTCAAAAAAGTACATGCAGAGTTACAGGACATCAGACATGATTATGCTTGTGCTATATTGATATATCCATACGCTGGAAACCAGAACAACCAGTAACAATAATTCAGCTGTTAAATATTGTTAAAATTAGGAACACTGGCCAACTGTCCTATTATAGTTCCTTACTATCCGAACTATTAAGAGGTCCCTGAAAAGCCATCAGTGGATCCAAAACACCAGTATTAACAGGGGCTATCTAAAGAAATCACATTTGTCCCATATTAGCTTCTCCTCACGGGCTTCATGAAAAAAAAAAAAACAACCTCAAATTAAATGTACCATCATTACCATCATAATTTATAGTATCATATTATCCCTATACAGCACTTTATGTCAGAGTGCAGGCTTACTTGTGGTTCCCAGAGTTTTGGAAAAGTGCAATGATAGGCAAAGCCTTCAGCTATCAGCTCCTCTCTTGTGGAACCATTTTAGATCCAGTAGGCAGAAAACCGTTTTATTTTTAAGATTAGACTATAACTCTTCTTCTTTAAAGCTTATATTTAGTTAGGTGACCCCGAACTACCCTTTTGTTATGCTGCACAAGGCTCTGGCTGCTGGGGGACCTGATGCACTGAGCACCATGCCTCAGCACCACAGTTTTTATGCTTTGTCCTATCTGTCTTCCTTTCCCCTTTCTTCTCAGCTCAGCTTTTTGTGGCATATTGCTGAAGTGCCTTGCCTTTTTGGCACGCTAGGCTAACTGGTGATTCAAAAGTGGCTGCAGGTGTGGATTTGAGTGTGAATGGTTGTTTGTGTCTTTGTGCTAGCCCTGTGTAGGACTTGTGACCTGTCCAGTGTGTCTCTTACCCCGTGTCAGCTGCGATGGGCTCCAAGCCCCCCTGCAAACCTCAACTGAATGAATGGTTAAGCCAATGGATGGATGAATGGATGGAGAGCAGGAAGCATAATCACAGAAAACTAAAGAGTTACCTTCAGAAACTTGTAGAGGAGGAATGTAAACCAGTTGGTCAGCATTTTCTCCGCAACAGACTCGGTCCTGGAAACAGACAGCGACAAAGCACATCATGAACATATGATCCCTGTGCTCTTATTACATCATTAATATTCAACACCATTGTCAAATATTAAGTTGAAAATGATGGCCACTGCCATTGAATACGCCTGGGCTATGCAAACATAATTGCAAAGCCATGTATTGGGAAAGCCTTTGCACGTGCTATATGATGGCCTTTCAGACAATCTTTCGGCTTGCCTTTATGCTCAGGCACGCCAAGGGCAGCTTGTCTACAGTGGTAGGGATTTTAATATGAGGCAAAGCAATTAAAAGCCTTTATTTGATCCCAGTGGATTGATGTCGTTAGGGGCTGGAGCGGCTCTGTAATAACACTGGCCTCATTATCAAGCGCTCCCTTGCCTATTCACTGGACTAACACTCGATCCGTGCACAATAGAAAGTGAATGAATACATCTCCCTCCCTTTCTCTGCCTGGCATCCATGCTCCACTGGTGTGGCAAAATGGTGTGCATCTCTTTTTGTGTGTATGTGCTGACCTGGGCTAGCAGAGTGAGTGATCCCATGTGAATGGCTAATATGCATACATAATAACAACAGTGGTGGCAAAGAGAAAAGGAGGATAGGCAACGATCGAATGTCTTTTGACAGCAACCTTCTTGGCCAGCAGCAGGGGTGTGTGTGGGCAATCTGTCAGAACACCTCAGATACACACCCACACACCCCTGCCTCCATCCTCAATGAGCAACTACCATAGGCATCAATATTTCAGGATTAGTGTCCATTGTGCCCGCTTGTGTGCGTGTAGATTTTGTCCCTAGTGTTTCGACTGCCACCTGCAGCCCTCCCACCCCTCACCATTCAGACAGCCTCTTAAAGGGACTTCAAACTGAGCTGTGAGGAGGGGGGGCTTCATGTCTGCTGTGCCAGTGGGCTGGTCTGGTACCCCCCTCTCAACACTGGCACAGCACCTGGGGGGGATTAACTTCCTGCCTCTCACTGTGCCCGCACTTTTATTTTGCCACCCTTCCTCCATCCACAGATCCAAGGGTCAACAAGGTCACGTTTCATCTTTTCTTTCATGTTTCTTTCTTGCTCTCTCTCTTCCTCCCGCTGGCTGCAATATTCTGGATCCTGTAATCATACACGCTTCCAAATCCTCTCCATTTCCACAAATGTAGCCTATCTATCAAAGGGATGAAAGGAGCATGGAGAAAGGAGGAGGTGCACTGGCAAGGAAGGAGTGAGGCAGTACTGAACAAGGCAAATGAAGAAAAGAACTAAAATAAATAGCTTGCCTTTGCCTCTTTAAAAAAAAAAAAAGAAAAAAAAAAAGAATTCCTCAACTTGCTTTTTCTTACTCCAATCTCCAATGAAAGCTGTGTTTGTGTGTTTGTGTGTGCCTGGACAATTGCAAGGCTGTTTTAAGGCTAGTGTGCAAAAAGCACAAATTAATCCCACTGCGCATGTATTCAGAAATTATCATGTGTGCTGACTAGTGTTTATTGTATGTGTCTGTGCATGCGTCTGGCAGTGGGTGGTAACCCTGCAGTGCTAAGAAGTCTTGGCACAGCCGCACTGTTTCGCTTATGCTCATTCTCACTCATAGCGCACTCTTTGGGGAACGAGGATAAAAATGGCACTGTGACGGAGATGTTTGAACATCTAACATTAGCGTTCGGTTTTATAACTTTCGAACAATGTTCTCCAAACCTTTACTCGGCTCAGATTCAAAACACAGCACAACCTATGTTTGGGTTAATGCAATGAAATGTGCCGTGGCGTGTTGGCATGGTCGAGCTTGTCTGCTTGGCAGACAGACAGTGGGACAGTGAGCATTGAGAATGAGCTAGAGCTGTGGGGACCTGGCAATATTTCGTTCCCATTGATTACCGAGGTAGGATAGATGGGACTCCATGCCTCATCGAGTATTTAATCTTTTCGTTGGCCACACCTGCAAGTTACGTGCATTTTAATGTCCATATGACACAGTTAGTGTGACTCATTAATCAATATCCAGCCAATTAAGTTATAAAGAACCTTTCGTGTCACCTTTAATCAAATCAAATCACTTTTTTTCATTTACTGATAAACTGTTTGTTCACACTTTAGAATACAACGCAGCTCCTCCAGAATAATAGAGTTACAACAATATTAACAAGTCCTTACTCTGTCTAACAAACAATTTCTCACATTTTAAAAGCTGGAACCAGAAAGTATTTCACAGTTTTAAATGAAATCAATTTAATAATGAGTTGTTAAAAGTCCAAAATATATCGTGACAATCAACAAAGTATTATTTCATGACACCTATCCGTTTGTCTGCCTGTCTCTTGCATTAAGGGGAAGTAGTAACTGCAGTTTCTTTGATTTTAGCCACATGCTAAAGCAGCACAGCTTGAAATGAGAAACCATTTCTATTTGTCACTATGGCTCTGGGTGGGTGAGGAAGATTGGTCATCATAAGTGTCAAACTGTCTTGCAGTGATGGCTTGCTACTGACTCGGACTTGTTGATGCATGTGCGCCGACATTTATTGCATTTATTGCTCACACCCAAACAGAGAGAGCGCTTATCCTTATACAAGGGGCCCTTCAGACCTGTGCGATGACAGGATGTCTGTGCATGAAGCCAAAGCAATATTGTGATTAACACATGAACATATTGGGTTTTCATCTTTTGACCAAAAATCAAAACTGCTATTTTGACGCGTCGACTGTCGCCAAACAAAACTTAAGGCTGCAAGAAAGGCAGTTTAACTCTGCATGATGAGGGATGCTGGTGTGGGGAGGCTTGGAGAGATGGAGGAATGAAGCAAAGAGAGGAGTTGAAGGAGGAGAATGCAGCAAGGAATGCGACAGATGGTTGTGGAAGGCTCTCGTTAGTTAGCTTGCCTGGTGGTTGTGCTTCAGCACAGGTTGAGATGGGACAGATGGAAGGATGTGTGTTCGTGTGTGGAAAGAGAGAGAGAGAGAGAGAGGGAAAAAGGCACACACACACACACACACACACACACACACACAGATTTCTTGGAAGAGGAGGCAGTGGGTATCCGTGCTCAGATGCTGTGCCAGAGACACCCTGCTCACGCACTTTAAGCATTGATTTAGCAATCAAGAAAACAGGGGAGGGGAGGGGGGAGAAGGGGAGGAAGAGCTGGGAATATAGATTGAGGGAGTGAGTATAGGAGAGCAAATGAGTGATAACGATAGTGACGATGTTACACAAGGGACACAAGCTTCAAGCTTCAGAACTGAAGACAAACATGAGAGAGAGAGCAGCGAAGAGTGAGACGACGGAGTCAGGTAGTGAGGGAGGAGAATACTGAAAATGAACAAACAAGGAAAGAAAAAGAAAAGAGACAGAACAAATTAAAGAGGGACTGGGGGGTGGAGTGCTACTTCCTCCATCTTCACAGCCCCCTGCCTATATATCTGGGCTATTTTCAGTTGCTATCCAGCGACGCACCAGTCAGCCCACACTACAGGGTGGCAGAGCTTGCTCAAACTGCCTTATCACATCTGAAATGCATGCTGGGTTGTTGGAGAGCTAATAAGCGCAACGGTGGAGGAAGAATGAGATAAGGACAGTCTGATCAGTGCCAATCACAATCGTGTGTATGACAAATAGGGATTCAAACTGGGTGTGGATGTGTTGTAAACATGTGCTCTTTCCTCACTGCTGGCTGAATGCAATGACATTGTCGCCGGGGTTTCCATCTGCCCTGTCACCAAGGGTGAAGAGAAGGAAGTGTCAAAATAAAGTATCTTATATTCGGTGTCTACAGTTGTTGGTCATGCACAGGTCGCTGTAGAACTTTCTGTGACTATTTCCTTGTGAAGTTAATCCTAAATTCACTTTTGAATCAAATTCTCGTATGAGATTAATAATTATCTGCATGGAGAGCACACACAAGGCTCTGGTGACGCATAAACTGAGTGATCAAAGAGCTGCTCTCACGACTCGCCTGCGTGCCTTAAAGTCATCAGCTTTCCTCAGGTGGTGACACAGCTTTAAGTATCTGCATTGTCCTTGACCGCCTCTCCCTGTCTCTGCTGTACGCGCCATCTCTTATGCTGTATCTACTGCCGGGATCAGCAGTTACTCCATTGTTTAGTGGCTGCACCATATTCGGTGAGCTCTGGCTGCAGTTAATCAGCTTCCAGCCCAGACGGCAATAATTTCTCTCTGCATCACCAAGCAGAGCCTAAACAGGCGTTCATGAGGTGAATGTGCCCACTGTCTTCTGGATGGTACGGTGAACAGCATTAATTTCAGTCCCGTCTGCATATCCTTGCTGTGTTCATGCATTTGTCTTCGTTGGCCGAGAGTGAGTGAGGGTGTTTTTAGGCAGAAGGAGAATAAGAATTAGAATCGAAATGAGATGGACAACTTCATTTATGATATGCTTGTCAAATTATCTGGGGATGCCAAGACTTGAGTGACAACCTGCAAGTAAAAACAACATAACATGTGTGTGTAGTGTAAGTATCAGTGAGCATGCACGCGCTACACACGTACAGCTGTGAGGAAGCCGGTTCACTCAAGAAACCATAATCATCACATTTACCAAACACCATAGGCAGGAAGCATAATCACATACAGTGCTGTGTTCAAGTGCATGCCATTAAGGCTTTGACTGCAAATCCAACGGAGGATTGTGATTGTGCCAGAGTGCAAGCTTTTCACAGTCTCACTTTCTCCCGTTTTCATAAATGAGTTTTTTTTTTCCTCTTGAGCTATTTGAAATTGGATTCAGTGCTAATTAATTATAATTATTTTGCTAATGATGTGCACGGTAATACACTCTGGTGTTTCTGAGACAGAGCCAGCAATTCAAGGTCACAGGAGTTAATCCAAACATGTCAGGGGACACATCCAGTGCTTCACAGTAAAGAGGAACCTGTATAAAACGTCCATTTCTATTCCAAACCAACAAGAATACCAAGCTAGGTTCAGAAAAGCAGATGTTGTGTTAGATAACGCATTTTATGTGTACCTATAGACTGATCTGCTGTAACTTTATGACCAGTGACAGGTGAAGTGAATAACCCTGATTCTATCAAAAGTGAACCAAGGAAAGAAAAGTTGTGAACTAGGAACAGGGTCCAATAGATGAGCTACTGTTGCTCAAATTGCTGAAAAAGTTAATTATGGTTCTGATAAAAAAGCGCTAGAACACATAGTGCATCACCGTTTGTTGTCATTCCTGCAGACCAGTCAGGGTGGTCATACTAACCCCTGTCCACCAAGTATGGGCACTTAAGCATCAGAACTGGACCACAGAGCAATGGAAGAAGGTGGCTCAGTCTGATAAATCATGCCTTCTTTTATATGCGTGTGTTCCATGTGCTTTGCTTACTTGCAAACACTTGGCACCAGGAAGCACTATGAGAAGCGAGGCACTGTGATGCTTTGGGCAACCCTAACCCTAGCACCAGGTGGGTACCTACTGGTGCCCTGTTATTTCTTCAACCCTTGGGCCCTGTCATCCATGTGGATGTTACTTTTGACACATATTACCTACCTAAGCATTTTTGCAGAACATGTACACCTTCAGCAGGATTTAAACCCTGCCAAAAAGAAAAATGGTTCACAAAAATTTGAGAAGCACGACAATGAGTCTGAGGTGTTCACTTGACCTCTAAATTCTTCAGATCTCATTCCAATCAAGCATCTGTGGAATGTGCTGGACAATTAAGTCTGATAAATGGAGGCCCCCCCCTGCAACCTATACAACTAAAAGGATGCATTGCTAACATCCTGGTGCCAGATACCACAGCACACATAGTGGAGTTCATGCTTCGATGGTTCAGGGCTGTTTTGGCAGCATAAGGGGAACCAACACAATATGGTCAAGCATAGTACCATTAACTTACTATCAAAAAGGTAGGATATGTCTTGGTTAGAATATACAGCAAGGAAGACTAAATTGTCCTTCACCAACTATGTAACTTCAACTTCACTGATATCACAGTCTAACAAGTGCTCTACTTGGTTTTCATGCCTGCTCATTACCTGCGGAGGAGCAGTTTGGGGTGGTTTTTGCTCTCGAGGTTGCGGTCTATGAGGTCGGACAGCAGGTGCTTAAGGACATCAGTGGCATACTCCAACTTGCTCTGCAGCACTGTCATGATGAGTGAGGCCACATTGCCGCGGTCCCTCATTGAGAAACCACGCTGGGCCTCCAGAGTGCGAATAAAACACAGCAAGAAGATCTTGTTGTTAATGAGCTGACCAAAGAGCTTCAGCCCTTTCTCCACCTGCTCCTGGCGGTAGCCTGGCACCTGCACGGAAACAGAAGAAATGTTCACTTACTTAAAGAATACAGACTTTGAGTGGTACATTCAAGGCCATGACATACAGACTCAATTAGTCACTGGGTAATTCAAATGCACTGCTATTTATTACCTTACAAGATGTACAATGTGTTAAGTCTTCTTTTTAAAAATGACACTTTTAGGTAATGTTTATACAGATAGCATGTTGGACTAATCACAAAACAGTCAATAGGATTGAGAAAGTGACGCTATTGTGAACAAATTTTCCACCTTGTCACCCTCAAAGCATCACATTTCCTCCACCTTGCTGAATAAAATGCCAAAAACCTCTTAAGCAACTTTTCTCCTGCTCTACATTGTTCTGTTATTTCAATCGTTCTACAAATGTGTTTCTTTTTTACCCAAACACAAAGTTAAAATTGGCATGTCCATAGTCCATAGTGTTGGTGTTTTGTCCATCTTAATCCTTTCCTCTTATTAGTCTTATTAGTCTCCTCTTATTAGATGTGTTTCATCTATTCCCATCTTTGCCCTAAAAGAGTGTCCTGAGGAAAACTCTTTGCTGCAGTTGTTGGGAACACTTGTTGAGAACTGAATTCTCGCTCCAACCCTCTGAACCAGAAAAACCTTCGTGATCAGTTGTGGTCAACTTCCCTCAGTACACAATGGAGGACATAGTGCTGAATGGAAGCATGGAAGAAAAAAGTTATGCATCAGGATAAACAGGTTTTCTTTGATCATGACCATGCTACAGACGTGATTCAGAATGGGATGGAAAACACCGGAATTAAGAAAGCTTGATATGACAGAGGAATTCAGGGAATAGCAATACTCGTGAGACTTTGAGAGAGTTACTCGTCAAGGTTGCTGTCTATCGCCTCTTCTCTTTCGTTTATATACTAAACCCTTGGCACAGCCCATATGACAAAGTGAGCACATGAGAGGAATAAATATTAAAGGGAAAGACCATGTCATCAGCTTTTTTGCAGATGATGTCATACGATATCTTGTGGGGCGATAGTGGCTCAAGAGTTGGGCGTTCGTCTTGTAATCGGAAGGTTGCCGGTTCGAGCCCCGGCTCCGACAGTCTCGGTCGTTGTGTCCTTGGGCAAGACACTTCACCCGTTGACTACTGGTGCTGGTCAGAGGGCCCGGTGGCGCCAGTGTCTGGCAGCCTCGCCTCTGTCAGTGCGCCCCAGGGCGGCTGTGGCTACACTGTAGCTTGCCATCACCAGTGTGTGAATGGGTGGATGTGTAAAGTGTAAAGCGCTTTGGGGTCCTTAGGACCAAGTAAAGCGCTATACAAATACAGACCATTTACCATATATCCACAAAATTCAAACTATCATTTTTTTGTTTAATGTAATTAATACCTTCGCTGAGCATTCAGGGTACAAAATTAATGTGGTTAAAAAAGCCATGCTTGCGACAACATCATCTAAATATATAAAAAAAACATATATGAAAGAACATGAACTTTGTAATAGGCAATATTCTGGGCTATCAAGTATCGCAGGGGTGGGGGAACTCCAGGTGCCAAGGGCTGGTGTCCTGCAAGTTTTAGATATCACTTTTGGTCAACACACCTGAATCAAATGATTAGTTAATTTCCAGACCTCTGGAGAACTTCAAGACATGTTGAGGAGATACTTTAGCCACTTAAATCAAGGACACGTCTAAAACCTGCAGGACACCGGCCCTGGAGGCCTGGAGTTCCAAACCCCTGAAGTATTGCATAATTTTAAAACTATGTATCTTGGGAACATTATTAAATGCATTGCGTGGAATGACCTGTACTTGATAAAAAACTTTATTGAGAGCCGCAAAGAAAGCTTTAACAAGAAAATATTCTAAATAGGTTTCGTAATGTTCAGATTGAAAGAATTTTTTTTGATAAGTGGAGAACACACAAGGCCTTATAATGTCCATACATTATAAGGCACCAAGGAAAAGGTATGAAAAACATTTATAGGCTATGCGTTTTCGTACTTAAATGTATATGTAAGCATGTATATGCAGGACATTTGCAACTGGCACCCACATTTTCTTTCTCTTTTCAGTTTAGTTTTTCTCTGTTCCCTGGAATTTAGTTGATGTCAATATCAAAATTGTGAACAAAACTTTCAGTAAAAAAAAAAAAAAAAGTGTCAAAATATTTATTCATTTAGAACACTTTCTTTGCAATTGCACGTACTATGAGTGTTTATGTTAATCAGAAGCACCGAGACTTGTAATAACAAAAACTATAAATTAAAAATTAAACTATAAATTAATAAATACACTATTTCCCTACATAAAAGTGCAGTTTAAAAGTAATAGGTTCATCCCATTGAATAAAAGATGGAAAAAGGGGGAGGAAAAGAATAAGGGAAAAGGATGAATCTGGGGAAATGAGAAGTTTAACATTTTACACTCTTTGTTGCACTTCATCTAAAGATTGAGAATAAAGGCAAGTAAACACTGAGCCTCTTTAGGGAATGTTTATTATTTTGATGCTGCTATATAAGCTGAAAGGGAGTGCAATGATGTGAATTTCCCTTGTCTGAGCCCAGATCATCCCTCCACCGTTTAAACAAGTAACTTGCTACACATTCCTCTCTTCTCCATTTTTTTTCCACACAAATAGCACCTAAGGAGATTATGTCTTTTTATCTGTCAAGAGCACTCGCGGTAAGACGGCATCTCTTTGCACCCAATGCAGCTGTCAACCAGCATATGTTCTGTCTTTCCACCTTTCATGGAAGTAGCTGTAATCTGCTGGGAATTATTGTTATATTGCAAGCCTAATTTCACACTGCTTGCCAAGATGTGTAGTGTGTCGGTGTATGCATGTGTTGAGCGTGAGATCGTTTTCTTTGTGTACAGGCTGCATACTGCATGACATGCGAGGAACACCGCGTGTGCTATACCTGTATGTGCTGGCTTTTGATTGACTAATTTTTCTACTTACATTTCTAGCACCTGGCATGTCTTCAAATATTTTAATACTGACAAAACTGCTTAAGTAAACCTAGACCAGCTTTCCAGCACCTGTGCTACTTCCGTCCACAGTAGACAGTCAAAAACTTGATACGGCGATATCTGATACATCAATAACAATTAAGTAGTTATCAGCAGCCCGAGACGAGCTTGCTGCTTTTTTCAGTAGGCTCCTTTTCCACATTATGCTCCTTATACAGTTCAATATTTATGCCAATTAAAATATAATTAATATTGCTTATTACTGGGAAATTCTCATCAAGGATACAGAGGCTAACCCTGAGGGCAGTGAAATAGGGGTCCAACATTCTCTTAATGGAACAAGACGACCTAGTCAATTACGGCTGTCTATCAATGTCACCAACTAAGGATAAATGACTTGATTTTTTTTCTTTTGCTTTTCTGCCTGTGATTGACTTTTAATTTGCTTTAAGGTGGGGAGAGAAAACGGCACAGCTTCTCGTATCATTAAGAATTATTAATGAGACCACACTCCTGAATTGAGGGCTGCCTTGTTTGTTTTTGAAAAAGCGTGTTGTTGTCGGCCGTCAAAGGGGTTTTGTTTACCAGACAGCGACACAAACAACATCGGCGTCTATTTCACCCACTGTGCCCTACCACATTGTTAATTTGCTTGCTCATTTTGCTCTAATTTCAAATAAGGCTAATTGTTTTGCATCAGTTATTTGACGGATAAACAGTTAGACACGTACAGTTACACACTTGATTGATGAGAATATAGGTACAAGTTCTTATATTTACAGCTGTCTTCTTTCACGAATGTATTGAAAACTACAGCTTTCTATTTAATTGAAATGCTCTAAATATTTGACCTGGGCATGCTAGTGGAAAACTTCACTTTACGGCCTCCATTTCTGATTTGTGTTGCACTTCTCACAGAGTCACTGCTGCTTAGTGAGTACTTTGCAAGGGTTTGCAGATAAGTTCCAAACAAACTATGGGAGACCATGGCAATCTGCTAGTGACCAAAGCAATCTCAATCTTGTTTTTGGAACAACACTCAACCTCCTACGACAACTCGCTAACAAGTAAAAGGGAACACCTTTTTTACCTAGTGTGTGATTGGTCTTTAGGTCTGAATGACTGGTGCTTAGTAAACAACTTTACAGCGACTGCCAGGAACAATTCACAACTGGTTGAGGAGTATTAATTTTTCTTTAGCGACAAGTACTTGGTGGTCACCAACCGGCCTGGATGACTCGGGGCCTTATATAGAGTCTGTGTGTCAACAATTTATCACAAACAGAGAATCCTAATAGAAAGTCAATTTGAAAGAGTAGGAATGTTTTCATAGACTAAAAGTGCCTATTTATTTTATTTAAAAAGAAAGAAAGAAAGAAAGAAAGAAAGAAAGAAAGAAAGAAAGAAAGAAAGAAAGAAAGAAAGAAAGAAAGAAAGAAAAGAATAAATAGTTGCATTTTCCTTTGTAATAAAAATTGATGAATCATACCTCCAGATCTCTCAGGACAGGATGCTCCTCAATGCCTGGGAAGAGGACTCTCATGGTATAGGTCCTGTAGTCCAAGAAGGGGATACCTGCACCATCTAGATCACTGGTCAATTCATGGATGTCTGTCTGCAGCTCTGCAAATGCTAATAAACCAAACAGAAAATTGTTTATTAGTATATATACATATAAGTCTTACATAACTCTTAGCTAGGCTATAACCTATTATTATATAGATTTTACCATATAAAATAATATCTAAAATAGTATCTAACATGGTCTGCCAGCAAAACATGTTATTTCTTAGATGTTTTGCCTCTACCCTGCCTTCAGTTTATCTATCTTTATCTTCCTGTTTATCTGCATGAGCTTACCTTTTGTTTCTTAGTTGCTTCCTGTATAATTTTGAAGGGCATTTCCTTGTGGCTCACTACATTTTTACTTTTTGATTTTGTTTTATTTCTGTCCTCATTATTACCTGATGAAAGGTACCTCTTTCCTATTTTGTTTTTAAATTCCTCTAGCACAAAGACAGCAATCTAAAAGTTAAAGTGGATAGATATTGGAGGTACC
The DNA here is from genome assembly GCF_057382095.1 of Aulonocara sp. 'chitande type north' Nkhata Bay. Lineage (NCBI taxonomy): Eukaryota > Metazoa > Chordata > Actinopteri > Cichliformes > Cichlidae > Aulonocara > Aulonocara sp. 'chitande type north' Nkhata Bay. The sequence goes on along the minus strand of NC_141360.1, from coordinate 31,192,723 downwards.
ATAGAAAACTAGGTACTATTTAAAAGAAAAAAAAAAACTTTACAACCTACCTAATCACAAACAAGTTCTTGTCACAATGATGATGTGGTAAATGGACTTGTTCCTATATAATGCTTTCTCATAACCTATTGATTAAATAGGAAATTTCTAGTATTGCTAACAAAGATTTAATTAAACCGTGTAAATAGATTTAATGAACCAAAATTCTTTAGATGTTCTTGGAAACAAATGTGTAAAATGAATATACTGATCTGCACTAGCATGAACCTCTTACCCTCTTTGCACTCTAGAGCCACACGTGACTCCAGGTTGTCCATCTGCATCTGCAGCCTTTTCAAGGTGAGGTCACTCTCACGAGACTTGCGTTTATAGGCAATGAGCACTGCCACGATGACAAGGATGAGCAGGGCACCGGCTGCAGCAATGCCAATGATTGCAGTGCTGCTGAGGGGGCTGTCGGACGTGATGTGGACCGAACCTGGTGAATTCTCGATGCCGCCCACACGTGCCTTATGACAGTAACAGACAAAAGGGGAGATTATAGCTATTACATTGATGTGGTTAAGTCAACGTCCAAGCTCAGACACACAGACAGACATATTGATTTGTGTACACACTTCTGTTTTTTTCTATGATGCTGGGTTCAGGTGGTAAGATCAGGAAATGCCTTGTTCAAAGTGGTCTCTCTTAAAACCACAAATGGAATCTTCATTGAGTTTTCTGGGGCTCTAATGCTTCTTATTGAAGGCTTATTTGTTTGTGTTTTGTCTGCTTGTGGGCACTAACCGCACAGCTGATTGGATTAGAGCCATAATCTGAATGGGAGTGGACAAGTGGAAGGATAGAAAGCAACGCAAGGAATGTCTGTTGGTCTGTCTGTCAAACTCTCAATCGATTTTTAGGTCTGTCAGCCTTCTCCAACACTGCCTGCCTCTCCGTCGTTTGTCTGTCTTGCTCTATGTCTTGACGTTGCGACATGTGCTGTGTCACTCACCAGGATCTTATGTCGACCAATCAGGTTAGGGGACTCGCAGAGGAGCTGGTTCTCTGACACTGTTAAAATGCAGGGCTTCTCTCCAATCAGAACTGTGTAGTTCAGCTTTCCATTTCCGCTATTGGTCGCTGGAAGGAAATTCCGCCCCTTCAAAAGAATAATGATTGATGTTATTGCTGTCAGCGTCAAAGTGGAAGGGTTAGAGAAATAAGAGTCAAATGATATATGTTTATGTTTATCTATATATTCGTACTGCAAAGCTGGGCAAAGATATGTTATGTGCAATGCTCTACAATTTATTTTACTTGGGTATGCAAATGATCAGTTTAAGCTGAGCTTTCTATACCTATAATATTTAACCTGAGACATGGTACTGATCTCGGGTTAGTTTTCACAGACTAACCCAAGATACAGATATCATTTCTAAGCTGTGTACTATATGAATTTTAAGATATACACAATCATTACTGGCAAAATATCTTAATTTAAAGTCTTTACATTCAGACAAAAGGCAATAAAAGATAATAAAATATTATAACAATGAAAACTGAGTGTATATGCGGGTGAGTGATATCTTCCTACTTTCAGTATAATGGGCGATCCAGGTTTAAGCTCCAGGACTCCGGATGGACTAATCGGTTCAAATTCCGGATTGGGGAAGTAGATGAAGTTGGTGTTATTGAGTGTGATCTGCAAGTCATCCAATTTAAAGCCGAACTCTTCAGGTCTTTCAGGTACTTCTTGGTGTCTGGCTAGGCTGATGGGCAGCTCTGGAGCCTGGCACACCATAGTTGTAGGACCTAGTATGTCGCAGAACTAATTCACAAAGAAAAGCACATAAGTGAATTTATCGCCTGCAAATTACTGCATTTATACAAAAATATAGATTATTTATTAACAAATTTCTCGTGGTTGGATCTCAGCATGCATCATACCCAAACTGCCTGACTGTGTTCCCAGTTAGCTCACTCACTTTATTGGCAGTGCTAATGTGCCAACCCATACAGTCAAAAGTCATTAGTGTCAGCCTTTTATGTCACACTTGTGCATTTCACTAAACCCACTGGAGACACAATAGAAACTGGAAGCTCCTCCATTTCCAAGTGCAAAGAAGAACCTGTTGTATTTTCCTCAAAGGAAGCCACTAAATGAGGTGCAGTTAGAAAGCTTGTGCAGTCTCACCGCAATCACGCTTTGATGTGTGAAGATTCAGGAGTGATAACTAAGTCTTACCATCCCTTCTTTACCCTCCACAAAGAACCCTCCCCAGCCTCTCATCACTTCTTTATTCCATCCTGTTATTCCTGTCTGTGATCTTTTCTTCTCTCTTTGACAAATTCTTATTCCCTCAGTCATCTTTCTCGATCCCGCTTTTTTGCTCAATTACAGCGCCTCACATCTTTTTGTGTCCCACTCCTGTTTTTTCCCCTCATTCTCGTCTTTGCTGAGGTTTCTCATTTGACATGTGATGTTATTTAAATTGCTCATTTGGTGTCAAAACCAGTTTTAAAAACAAAGACAGACTGACGCGCAATTGTCAAACGACGCACACCTTTCAACATCCCCTTAACGTTTTCATTCCTCTCCGTCTGTCAGGGTTTCATTCTCAGACATTTCACATTTTCACACTAACCTCTGCCATGCAGTCATTCAAACTATTGCCTGTCACCCTAATTGGCTCCTTGAATATCAAATTGACAAATCCTGCAAGGACATCTTTGACAAGGATCATGCACTGGTACAAGAAGGTAATAGAGGAAAAGAAAGAAAGAAAGAAAAAGTAACAAAAACTCTTTTTGCGGACAAATGCTTTGGATGTCCATTTTTAACTCCTTTTCATTTAGATCTGAGCTGTGTCAGATTGAGACTATATCGTGACACGCTGAGACACTTGAGATACGATGCCTAAAAGAGGCACATCTGAGCACAGATGTTAAACGTGGTGTCGGGCTATGCTTAAATGGACCAAGAAAGATAGCATTACCACCTTTTGTTACTTCCTTTTATTTCAAAGAGATCGCAGAGCCCCAAGCATGGCATTACCTATCCTCGCCTGGGTAAAGAGGCTAATCACTGTGGTTTCTAATTCAATATCAAAGTTCCTATTTGTTACACAGTGGCGATGAATTACATTATTCCCTATTCAGTTGCAACCTGTTGATTTTGCACTGCAGTGCCACTGAATTTTCTTCCTAGCCCTACAAATAAAGAATTTAGTAATGCTCTGGACTAAATGAAACTTTATGGCTGACTATATAGCTCGCCGTGTTCATTTAAATTAGCCACTTTCTTTTGTTCCTGGGCCACATTAGTAAAAGTAAAATAAAATTGCATGGAAATAGGTCAACAAGTATTGATTTTTTTGTGGTTTTGCCTCTGTGTACCAACACAGCGGATATTTAAATCAAACAATCCAGAATTGACTAAAGTACAGACTTTCACATTTGACTCAAGGGCTGTAACAACACTTTACCACTAACTCTTTAGGAATTACATGTGCACCTATCTTTAGACTACAAAGGAAGTGGACAAAGTGGTGTGGGCTGTCATTTCATTATTCCATGACAAATTAAGCAGATTTCAAGAGATCAAAGACATAGCAACAAGTTGCAAAATTATGGACCTAACTGTGAACAATGGAATGCATTGCAACACAAAAATGTATACCTGAAGATGCTCCACTCAGGCTCTATCTTGGTTAATTGTGTTTTTAATAACACAATTAACCACGAGGTGATTGTTTGATCACCCACGCTGCATCTACATTCACTTACATTGAGTGTCTCATGGCCATTGTATTTGGCTCTGATGAGTGGTGTCTGAATGATGTCCAGATTAGTTCCTGTCACCGTGATCGGAGTATATCCACTGAAAGAGAAAAAGAAGGGGAAAAAGAAAAGACGGTTTAAAAAAAAAAAAAAAGACAGCTCAGATTGCTTTGACAAATGGTGATTTGAATTATTTATTCATTGCTTAGTTTATGCACCCAATGCAAAATTTGTACGCTGTCAATTTTGTATTATGTTGCAGTAGACGATTAAACCTTTTCATTTCCTCCTGACAAGGATCTGACAATAACCTGTGCTGCTGAGATATTTCCATCCACAGGACGCAAAATATTCTGTTGATATCTCTCTGCAGTGAGCAACGAGTCAAAGTAAACAGACAAAAATGTATACCTGAAGATGCTCCACTCAGGCTCTATCTTGGTGATGGTGGGATCTTCCACATATTCAAACTGGAGGTCTTTCTGAAGGTGGGCCCTATCTATGCTCACAGACACAGACACATTTCCAATGCCATGTAGGGAAGCATGGGTTCGGCAAGTAAGCCATAGGCCACCCCTCCTAAAACAATGACAGGATGAAACATTAGTTACATGTACTGATATGTTAGTGGTACAGTTCAACAGACAAAAGGAGGAATCAGTACAGTGGTATTTAAATGTAGAGAAACCCAAAAGCCATCTCTCTAGTCAATATCCTTTTTTAAGCAGACTACTAAATTATTCCAACACTAAAAACGATGTAATAGTTAAGACATTTGAACGGTTGGTTAAATAGACATTGATCCATAATGTATTGACTGAACTGAGACCTGAGCATTTATCAATGCCAAATGGTACATTGCAACGATGCTGTATTTGCCCAATCATTTATGGTGCAATATCTGGTGCATCACTGAGTAGAAATTTGAATCTCAAAATTGGAAAACCTCTAAGTCAGCGCTATTTCTGCTCTCAAGGTATTTAATATATTTCTGCAGCTGTGTAGATGGTTAAACGTAGACCTTCAGCCTGCTACTGTGACAGGGTTGAGCACAAAGGCAATTTGAAGTACTTAGCATTAATTTTCATTTGTCTTTATGCAGTTGTTTTAATTGAATTTAACATTTGTGCGGGGTCCAGCTGCAAAACTTTCTTTTTCAGCAATGGGTGTACTCAAACCCTTGATTAATCATAATGTAGCAAAGTTCCTCCTTGGGCATTGTGATATTTCATTTTATGTGTAAAAGTAAGATATTGTTGTGATGTCAGAAAGGTTTTGTACCTGTAGTGTGAAAGAGTAGCTTTACCTGACCGTTTAATTGACTGTTAAAGTGTGACTGACGGGGTCAGCGCTGGCTTGTTCCAACTAACCTCTGATAAGTGCACGGCTGGTCCTTGAACATGACTGACACATTGCTCCCAGCATCAAAGTGGCTGCCAGTAATGTTGACGACAGTTCCCCCAGAGACTGGCCCACGGCTTGGCGTAAGACTGATAATCCTTGGAATCTGGTAAAAACAATAAAAAAATAAATGTTATTGTAACAGCCTGTTGGTAAGAAAGTCACTTATAGCTGATTCATAAGCAGTCTGACAAACAAAGAAATACATTCCCCTGAAAATGGCCAGAAAGTCTCGCTCAAATTAGAAAGAAAGTAGGGATAGTTCAAGACTTTTCCACAGTGCTGTACTTTAACCTGCACCCACTGATTCCACTTAACGTGTTCTCTGATGAAAAACTTTTGTAAATTAAAGTAACAGTAGCAGCAGATGCAGTTCAGGGGAAGTGGGGCATAAAGTAAATCCTCCTCCAGTCCATTTCGTGTTCTTATAATCTCATCCTTAGCCTGCTGTGTAGTGGGACATCTAGACCTAACATCCTATAATCCTGTGCAGGGAGCCCATTGAGAAATAAACCCAGCCAGCACCCATTAATGGATAGCAGTAAAAATGATAACACAGCATAAAATACGTACATAACATTAACAACTGCTAATTTATTTCAGAAAGCGAAAGTGTGAGAATAATTATACGCAGAGTGAATGTTAAAAAAGGTGTAATGTGTGTTTTCATGTGTTAATGTTCAATTTTTATTTGTTATTCACTTCGGGGTTTTTTTTTTATCAACGTTCGTGTTTTTTCTTCATTTTCTTCTCATTAGTAACTGTCAGTCATGTCTCACGACTGATACATGCATGACAGAAAAGCTGAGAAGCAGACTCTCAGTGAGAACCACACCATGTTGGAACACAGCCAAAAAAGCAACATGTACATACATGTTCTCACCTACTTAACACAGTAGGTGAGAAGACTGATCAGCTACAAGCAAGGTGCTAACATGCCGAGGGTGACACATGCAGTATAGTTGCCCTTCTGCTAATAGAAGCACACGTTTCAATTTTTAACCATCAAATTGCTAGTTTTTTAAAGTCTGCAAAACTCCACATACAATTACACAAAAACAACAGAAGTTAACACTCACCACAAAGTAGTAGTACTTGGAGGATTTTGCCATAAATTCAGATGTGCACTGCCCGACACAGACCTGCACGTTCCCAGTATACTGGCTCATCTCAGCTCTACCCATCTCGCACACAATCCTGGAAACAAACATTGGCACAATTGTAGAATATGTAACAAAGCATGTGTAATTGCACAGTTACTTGTACTATACCAGTTGGCGTCGCTGGGAAATGCAAAGCAGGTTATTTAATAGATTTATAGCTAGACCTGTCTTAAAGCTTGATAAAATAATGCATTATTTGCCAACAGCTTCACCTCCCCCGCGCTGCCAACTTGTAGGAGAGAAAGCAAAAAGTCTCCATCCTTTTACATATGACCTCAAATGCAGCTACCTCTTCTGCTGGGTCAGCATTTGCTTAGAAAGTGCTGGCACACAACTTTCTTTCTCAGCAGAAGAAGCACGGGGTCTGTTGATAAGCCAACTTTAAACTAGTTTTAATAATTTTACAGACCGCACCTGAAAGGAGCCAAAGCGCTGGATTAAACTCGTATGTCAACTAAATGTAACCTCCTGAATTAAAAAAAAAAAAAAAAAAAAAAAGATTATTGGAGTTGTGTGTGCTACTGAGGGAGGAACTGTGCTCTGTCACCCACAGCATTGCTTCTACTGTATAAGTGCACTGCTCTGACTTTAAATTAGTTTACATTCATATACATTCTGCTAGTCAGAAGATTATGCCAACTTTGAGATCATATCTCTTATGCAACCACCAAGACCACGCTACATTGAATTGTTTTTTTTTTTTTTTTTTTTTTTTTAATTTATTTATTTATTTATTTTTTTTGGCCTGTCCCGTTTGGCTCTTTTGCCATCAGAATTGTTGTCTAAAGGCAAAGAAAGATGCCCAACGGATTTACTTTACCAAACTGACCCTCAGTGTTGTTAAGGATATGTCAAGTTGCTAACACACTGAACTAAGTGCTGTTTGTGTGCTTAGGGAAGTGTTTTGCCCTTCAGGACATGAAGTGTTCAGCTGTGGTCAAAGTTCTTTCAGTTTAAATCCCATAACAGCAAAGGTCTGTGACTGTGCTCACACAGAATCTATATAATATGCTTCAATATTTAGTACGTAGTATCAACAGACTCCTGCTGTAGGTTGGGCTTGAAAATGCAGAGCAGGATTTTTCCATTTGAATTAACATTCGTTACATTTAAGCCTTTGCCAAGGGAGTTCACACAGTGCTGACTGAGAACATCTGTGCCACATCAGTCCCTCTGTATTCTGCAACATGACAGAGTTTTAAATACAATGTCTCTAGCGACATTCCTGTAGTAGTGGTAAAGACAGTGCAATTAAATCCCACTCAGGAAAATGAATTAATGCCTCTCCACTAAGTTCTAACTTTGTTCTGCAAGTTCTTAATTCAATCTGCTGGAAAAAAACGTATCATCCTGATATCTTTTATGCCAGTATGTCCAGCACGCATTTTGTCACTGATAAGAGTCAAATGTACAAAGGCTGGTTTTAGACTATTCCATAATGTCGAGGTTTACGCACTCACCTAATAAATAAAGGGTTTCCCATTCGAGCCTGGGAATAGACACAAATCCCTCGGAGGATTGTGCCAGGAAGGGCATCTGGTATAAATATCTGTGCCAAATCAAATATGTGCATCCAGCCACGGTGCCATCCCCTTGTAAATAAGGGAGCAGCTGAAAGAAGCTTGGTTGTAGGCTACAAATGCCTTAGCTAACAACAGTAGCTAAAGCATTGCGTGACATTTTCATAAACTGAGTGTCAGTTTAATTGAAATTGAATTTCTCTTGTGTTCTGGGGGCCTCTGGATGTCTGGAGTTTTGATCTCCTCCATACCCACTTCACACCCTGGAGGACGGGGCTGTGGCCCCCCCACACTCCCTAGCAGATCATTACATGGAGAAACCTTTGGAATGCAAGCATGCTGATCCACACAGGTATGCACACATGGGTATTCACAGACGCGGACTAAAGCTTTCTTGGCTGCTGCCTCAAAGCACACTGTGCGCTGTCTATCTTGCGTGCTGCACAATATCGTTTATTATTTAGTAAATATTGATATCTATGACTAGCTAGTTTATTGTGATGGTGCTTTGTTTTCTCTATTATTATGTTGCTCTTTGTTGTTTGCTGTCTCCTCTGTTTGTTTTTTTTGTTTGTTTTTTTTTTTTCTCCATACAGGTGACCCAGGAGTTCTTTTTTTTTCTTCTCTCTCTTCCCCCCCTTCTCACCGTCTCTTCTCCCCTTTGGTTTTCTTTCTTTCTCTCCCCCTCTTTCTCTCATTCATTCCCCCTGTCCTATTTATTAAAAAAAAAAAAAAAAATTGAAATTGAATTAAATTGAACTTTTCAGACCTATCTTGAGTATTGTGGGGTCCCTCCAGTGGATACAGTTTTCATAGTGTGAAGAGCTGTAACCTATCTCTGTGTTACTTCAACCTCTATTGATTGGTGTGCCAGAACTGAGACAAACGATCACACTCAATGGAATAGTCTATGGAAATTAGGGGGAACCTTTTGTATTAGAACCTCAAGAACATTGGATACATTTTTGATCTATTTCATTCATTCAGAGAAGGATTACAGCCTAAAATAGGGAAGCTAGCAATGGTGAGGACAAACATGGACACCATTAGAGGGGTTTTTCCTCATCGTAAGCAACCGGCATTAGTGTTTGTGTGATTACACTCATTACCACAAGGTCAAAGGTTTGGCATTGCAGCTCTGAATGAATGTTTTTAAGCTGATAATGACCATTTCATGATATGTTATTTAATGCTTAGTCATGTCACCTTTTTTAATTGCTCATTATGTGAAAGCTCTTTGGGGTCCTTTGGGGTCCTTAAGGACTAGAAAAGGGCTATACAAATGCAGGCCATTTACCTTATTTTTTTACCATTTACTGTGATCAACATGTGACTTACTGTTCAGCAGGGATGTAGCCCTCACGTATTGGAGTGCAATCCACTTCAGCCACCTTCACATTACCCTGAATCTCCCTAAAGTCCAGTCCCAGGTTCTCACCATGGATAGTCACAAGTGTGCCACCTTCCCTGGGGCCTCGCAGAGGGGTGATCTGTTGGAAATGATGATTATGAACATTATTTAGTTTCGTTTTTTTTACGCAACACAATTATTTTCCTGACAACGTAAAAATAGAAAGTGGTGGAAAGCTAATTCTCCAAGGTAATGTGCATGATAACAGCAATGAGACAATATATATAATTTAGTTAGTTTTGTTAAGTAGTAAGTTAATCCATAATTCATTGATAGTTTAATGAATTAACATAATAAATCTCTCACATGTTTCCATTAGCTTTCCATTAACTGGACAACCCTGTCCATTCTTTATCCAAATCTGTGTAATTAGGTTTAGAGGTCATTATTTTAAAAGAAAACTGTATTTGAGGCTTATCTCAAATGAACAAATAGGCATGCAAAACAATGTGAAATCTGAATGAACCAGAATATGGCACAAAAATATTCATGTTATAAATTTGTGGTTGTACAAAAAAATAATATCACAAGGGTGTTTCAAATGGTAGTCAACTCTTTAGTTTATGGCTGGTTTTCACAAGGTCCTTGGGGATAAGCGCTCAAGTTCACACATTAGGTAGCAGTCTGTAGCTTGGGGAACGGGACCGATGCAGTGATTGGTAAAGGGTCAAGACTCGGGGTCAACAACTGTCATTTCTCTATCTGGTGTACACTGAAATCTACTGTGAAGTATTTCATAAGATTAACTTATATCATGGCATCGGGTGACACCTTTGCAGTAATCACAATGTCCTTTGATTTATCAGTAACATCTCTCATTGTTGATGATGTGGTTCCAACATCCATCAACACTTTACTCACACAATTACTTTTTGGCCAGTCAGTGTACGTGTGAGTACACATCATCAGGCCCGTCCAGATGGATGGATGTGAGAGATGGACACAGAATAGTCTGTGTCTATCTGTCTCTGCCAAATAAAAGTCCTCTAGGCTTCATGCTGCAGGCAGGAGCCCAGCTTTAATGGTGACTGTCATTTCTCTGTGCAGTGTAAAAGTTGGCAGCGTGAACCCCTGCGGTGTTCACAGGTAGAGTGCTGTGTGAGTGTGTGTGTTTGCCTTTATCTCATAGCTTAAAGCGTGACTTTCCGTATGTCACTACCGCAAGCACGTCAAAAGCATTTAATTTGACTATTTGAGTACTGAACTCACCAGTCAAATAACTCAGGCAAACTCAAGCCAGGTCATGCACAACACAAGTCCTGCGACTGTCATATGGGAGATATCGTTATCGTATGCTTCGGCGTCGCTGATTAATAAAGTTCCCTGCTGATATCTTAATGAAAAAACAGAGCCTTCTGGGAACAGGGCTACAATACATGCAATTAAAAAGATTGCACACAATGCCTCGTGGCTCTCAATTTATTAACAAATATGGAGCGGGAGAAGGACTTTGAGGGAAGCTGGGAAGGAAGAAGCAAAAGAAACCAAGAGAGAGAGAGAGAAGGGAGAGCGAAGAGGAGAGACGCAATGAGGCGTTGATTAGATTTGTGACTTTGACAAGATAATTGACGGTTGGGTAGAGGCAAACACTTAATCACTTCTCCCTCTCTCTCTCTCTCCTTTTCACTTTTCATCTTTCTATGTGAGTCTCACCCTCTCATTGTTGATGGGAGATGTCATTATAATGAAGCGTATTAGAATGCATTAGGGCCTGGGTTGTCTTGGGAAAGTCCTCACTCCTCACCCACTGACAGTTTTTATGGGGGACGTGAGAAGGCTGCAATATGTCCCCGCTGCAGCCTCGGGGATGTAAGGAGAAATACAGGCCCATCTCCAAGAATAAATCCACTGCTCCGGGAGAAGACAAACATTAGAGAAGTGGAATGACAGAGTGCAAATGACTGATCCAGACTCTTTAAATAAGTGTAAGGGGGGGGGGGCAAAATGTTACCATCATGACATCACTCTTCTTAAGAGTTGATTTTGAACGAATAAAAATAATGACAGTACTCTGGGTCATCTGTGAGGGTCGAGTAATTACAATAAGCCCCTTTATTTTTCTTCTTATGACTCCCCCATGTTTGTTTCCCTCTATCTGTCTTGCTCCTTTATTTAGAAGCAATTCGGGGGAAATTAGACAATTCTGTCGTAACCCATCAGGTTAACATCTCATGAGCGAGCAGCCAGATTCCTTGTGATCAGGCAGTTACTTGAATGCCGCTACATCCAGGATGATAGAGGGTCAGATTCCATTTCCGCACCCCTCTTCCCACTCTCTGTCCGTATCAATCTCCAGGACAACAAAAGGCATTCCCCTCGTTGTCGTTTTTATCTGTTCTATGTTTCATCCACAGTCAGTCATCATCTGCCCTCAACTCTCCTCCCAGGAAAAGGATGCAGAGTGGACCTTTATATCCATCACTGGAAAAGTGGACCCGGGTAAAAGGGGGGACTCTTTTCAGTCATTCAGCCTCATGTGACTCTTTTCTGGCTCAGCCTAGCCATCCATCACTGCCTCTCCCCCTTCCCCCAAATCCACCCTCCTCTTCCTTCATCTGGCAGCTTTCCATCCATCTTTCCTTTATGTCCTATTATCCTTCATCTTGCTGACCCTTATCACTGCTGCTTTCACCCTTTTTATGTGTCTTGCACAGGTCAAGTCTATTTACCCCACATGGCGCTGGGTTAAGCAGGGATTCACCTGAACATCTGTGCAGCTGATTGATAACTAACAAGAGTGAGGATGATTTGTCTCTCTAGATCTGTATATGTGTTTGTACATTGACATTTCGAGTTAACGTTGGCAAAAAATAACTACTGTCCCCCTACGGTTTGAAGAAAAGACATCTAAAATGCTAAATTACACGACTGCTGTAATTGTAGTTCTCGTATGCCATTATCATTGAAACTTATTTTTTTTCCTGTGATGTGTTGCTGCACTACAAAAAGGTGTAAAACATATCCTTCTTCACGAATGGTGTCAGACTGAATAGCTGATAATGACTCACAGCCTCTGCCATTATGTTGAGATGATCGACTGCCACACCGTCAGTGAGGTGATGAGTATGACTATGTTCCCACGAGCGCACTATAATTAAGGTGTGTATGTATGGCCTTTCAGGCAAAAGGTTTTTACAATAATAGCTGGATTGATTGGTCCGTATATGTGCTAACGTGTAAACTGTGTGAACACATGTGGACGCTGATGCATACGTCTCACCTTGGTGATCCGTGGGTGGGTGCACTTGCTGTTGATGCCGTTGTGCTCTAGCCACGTGTTCTCATTGGCGCAGTGTTGCTTGAGGGTGCAGCGGTTCTCTCCTTTGCACCAGACGCACCCAAACAAAGGGTCCGCTTTCAGACACAGACCACAGCTTCCACGTTGGGCGTCGCATTTGTATAGATGGACTGCGCAGGCGGGAGGAGATAAGACAAAGATAGACGGGAGAAAGAAGGGAGAAAAGTGAACAAGCTTTTTACAAATGATGACTCCAAATGCAGCTAAAAATTATTCTGGGCAAAAATCAAATAAAGTAACAAAAGACTTCAAAACACAAAAGAAACTGTTTTATAGTTTACCCAAATCACTCAACATCTACATAAAGCTGTTTGAACAATGCAAAAAAATAATAAATAAACTGAATATTATGATAGACATTTGTTGACATCTTTGTCTCATTATCGCTCCATCATCATCTCTACACACTCCCTAGGCATCCCACCCTGCCTCTGAGTTTCCTACACTACTGCCGCCTGCCACTCCTCACCCACCGCACATTTAACATATCATCTCCATGGCAACAGAGCAACCATTTTCTTTTTAATTGCCATTAATTTTGTATGTGATCTGCCCATCAAAAAATAACTAAATTTTTTAAAAAGCCCTATAGGCCTCTTCCTCCACAAGCAAACAAAGGAAGGAAGAGAGTAGTGGAGGAGTCTCTAGTTCAAGGTTCTCTAACTTCTGTTGCTTCTTTGATTCTGCAGTTATGCTTAAGGATATGTTTTGTAGAGCACATTTGACTCAGACACTCATGCACACAACCAGAAACACACACAAACACTCTACAAACTTTGCCTTACAGCACAGTGTCATTTTGGCATATAATACACATTTTAACAACATGCTTCTTATGCCTGACTCCACTGCCTTTGGTTAAAATAAGCTGTTTTCCTGTCAGAGTAGTATAACCCCCAGCATGAATCACTTAAAGTGGTGGATTGTCAGTGGCCAAACTGAATCAAGCTCAGCAGCTGAATCCTGAATTCTTAAAAACCCAGTGCTGATATACCATGAAAGGATGAAAGGTTGGACATAAAAAAACTAAGAAAGGTTGAAATAATAATAATAATAATAGAGAAATGTAATGTACTCCCCTGTTCTCTACATATAGAGAAAGAAATAATAAATGTAATTTCTTTACTAGGGCTTAGTAGTTAGTGTTATATCAGACAGGCCCTAAAAGCAAGTTCAGTTACAGTCATAGTAAAACAGCTGAGCTCAGTGCTTCACACCAGCTGATGGCTTCACCTGATACCAATTTAAACATCTAGTTGGTGATTTTTAAGCTGCTTTAACCCACCCACGGTTACTGACCATCTGCAAGCCACTTTGCAACATGCCTTATAGCATCTCTCATGCTGTTTCTAACTTAATGCCACATTTTTTGTCATTGATGTTTTCTCATTTGTTTTGTATATGATGCAAAGGTTTTTTTGCATTTGCTCTTCCAATTTCTGGGACAGAGAACAGAGCCATACCACAAAATAAGAATGACTACAGATAGAAATACTCTCTTTTATGCCTATAGTGGTCCTGGCTGAAGTGAAATTTATGTCAGTGCGCTTTACTGAATGAATAAAATAAAGGAGAGAGGCAGTGGAGACGGAGACTGAAAGATTGCCAAACTCATAGAGAGGTGTCAAAATAATAGAAACAGCAGAATTGGGGGACATTATGTTTGAACGGTAGTGAGAAAACTAAATTTAGAGAGTTTGAAAAAAGACAAAAAGACAACAGTGATGTGCTGGACAGGCAGACGGGGAGACAAAACGAAAGCGTATGAGAGGATGTGGTAAAGTTAACCACTACATGGCAACATCAGGGAATGGATGCTGCACCTCAGCACACCACCCGCCTGTTGCCATGGAGATGGGCTCCAAGGGCAACAATGGGGAAGCAGCAGCTTTGGAGTGTGTCTATGTGTGCATGCACATGTGTGTTTAAGTGAGTTTGTAAGAGACTGTGAACTCAATATGTTCTTCTATGATACTACGAGAAATATGGAAAGAGCTGATATGCGTGTGCGTGTGTCCGTGTGTGGATGTGCATGTATGCACATGTGTGTGCCTGTGCCTACACAGATGCTCATGCATCTGTGCATGCTTACCTTTGTTGTGGGCGGGGTTGTCGATGCTGAAATCTCCGTTCCAGATGACGGTCAGCTCCACGGGAAGACTGCTCATCTCCATCCCATCATAGAAATACTATCACCATAGCAACCAGAGAGGGAAGGAAGAGACATGGGAAAAGCAAATGAGAGATACAAAGTCTTAACTGTTTCTCTCTAAGTTTGAAAAAGCCTGTGGTATCAAAATACTTTTTTGAAAATGCAAAAATCCATCCTCAACAGGTTGCTGTACACATGTGCACACGCGCGCACAGTGAAAATACACACACAAACTCAAACACACATGCTTTAAACTCACAAACGCACACTATACACACCAGCGAGCATTGAGAGATTATTTGTCATTTGGTTCTGTAACACTAGCAGAATGGAGGGTTGGTGCAGGAATCATCATTTTCTGCTAAATTACAGTTTCCCTCCTTCACAGCTCAATCAAAGTACAATATTTGGAATGTGCAGTGATTATGCGCACAAATCCCACAGTCATCTTTACTGACATACACACTTCGAGTGATGAAGATAGACAGGAAGATGGGATGTTATTGTATCAACAGACAATTAGCATCAAGACCAGCATAAAGCCTTTTTCATGCTCATCCTTCGTTCCTGTCAATGCATTATTCAGTCAGTGAATGGAGAATCATTGCAGCTAGAGACAAAGTTAGGCACTTATCTCATCTACCACCTGTCTAGCTGGAAGACCAAAAATCCCTCAGCTGGAATCAGTGTGTGCATGTGGCTGTATGTGAAGGAGAGAGATTGCAAAAACATCTTTTATAGGTAATCTAACTTTTATAGAAAAAGTTTGCAGACATGGGCCATCTGTACAAAGATAGGTGTAGGTGGGTGGTGGTCAAGGATAATATGTCACACAAGCTGCGACACTGAAAACACACAGACACCCACAGACAGACTCTTCTCACCGATGTGTTTTGACACTGCACCGAGGAGCTGTTGAAGCGCAGGGCAGGAACCCGGTGCTCGTTTCCTTGGATGGTGAGCAAACACTCGTAACCCCTCTGTCCAGACTGTGGCTGAGGAAGGTTTTTAGCCCGTAGGGTGATGGGCTTCACCACATTGACAGGCACCAGTATCCTTTCTGCAGGCAGCAACTGGGGACACCCCTGGAGGCAAAGCAGCAGAGAAACAAGAAAGGTGGTCAGTGGGTCTAATGCCAAATTGCAAATAAAACCTCATTACTCAAAGAGATCCAACAGTGTCGCTGTTGAGCTTTTGCTTAAGTAAGCCTTTTGTATATTTTTGATTCAAATGCATTCTCCACTTCACTGTTGTTAGAAGTGCAGTTGATTTCTGCAGTGTAAGCACTGTCTTAAAGTGACTTGCACTTCATTTAATCCACAGACCATATGAAAGATGAATGAAAGCTTTTTAAAAACATGGATTCACAAGTAAGAGAAACACGCCTGCTAATTAATAACCAGTAAAATCCTAAAATATCTGTCAGCAAAACTGAAAGAGAAGGATATCTCTTTTGTCAAATTATCCCATTAAACATTCTTCAAAAAGGAACCGAGACCACAAACACAGTGCACAGGTCCATCAACTTCAATTAGCAAACACCAACAAGTTATAGCTGGCTGTGTTGAGACACCTGCCAATCAAAATCCCTCAACTCCCATATCTGGATGAAAAGTGCAAATGCATAGGCTAGCTACCCACAGAGACCAAAATAGTTTTTTGGTCTCTGTTTTAATGTAACTTTTGTAAAGGTTTTGGAGTGAAAGTCGTTTTTTTTTTTGTCCTTTTGGTTCTCTTGATATTCCCAGTAAGATGTGTCACTCTTTCCCATCATTGGGGTCAAATGCAGCACTGATCTCCTGCAAGGCTAGCCCAGTCTTGCTTATAGGACTGTTTTTTGCAAAAAAAAGTTCATACCTATGCTGTTTTTCATGATGTGAATAAAAAGAAAACAATTTAAATCGGTTTAATTTTTTTATTAGGCAGTAAGGAAAGTTGCTGCTTGCATCAGGGCATTTCCTAAAATCTGACTAACACACAATGAGCTGCAAATTCACAGAGACATTCACACTTATCATTTATCTCACTAGATAGCATACCACCTAACAGTACTTCACAAACATTAGTTTAATTTAATGACACTTCAGTATATTTTCAGTGTTTAGTGCTTTTATTTGTTCGATTTTCTGTTGAGTAGAGGTCAGCTGTGTTTCCTACAGGCCCGTGGCCTGCTCACATTCAACGAGTGAAGGTCAATAGGTACTCTAATGTCATTACCCACAGGAGAGGAGCATTAATGATATAACAAAAAAGGTACTTATTCTGATAGACTATGAGCTCTGAGTTTGAATTTGTGCATTTCCTTTTCAAAATCTAGGGTCTGCTGTGGAAAATTTGTGATTTTTTTCTGTGATACTTGTGCCCATGTTAGGTGAAAAAAAATAACAGAGAAAGGGGAAGACCAAGACAGAGGTAAAAGTCACTTAGCAATTGGAGGTCTAAAATTAACAGCCAATCCATTCAGGTGTGACTAGCGGGTTAAATATAGAGCACCTATGACTCGCCTGAAGGATGAAGAGGAGAAAAAGAGAACAGGTGAGGAGAGGGGAAGGGGTGGACAGAAAAGGAAAGGCAAAGACCACAGAGGATAACTGAAACAAAAAGCATTATCAGGAGAACAGGAAAGTGACTGACAACCAGAAGTTAAAGGTAAAATGGGTGGTAAAGCAGGGTAAAGAGAGAAAATGAAGAACAGCGCTTCCCTAAGTACTATTTTCTCTGAAGGGTAGTTGAAATAGAGAGAAAGAGATGGCAAAATTGGTCAAATGAAGGAGAAGAACAACAAAAGAACACAGCAATGGGGGGAAAAAAACACCGTTAA
Organism: Aulonocara sp. 'chitande type north' Nkhata Bay; assembly: GCF_057382095.1. Classification (NCBI taxonomy): domain Eukaryota; kingdom Metazoa; phylum Chordata; class Actinopteri; order Cichliformes; family Cichlidae; genus Aulonocara; species Aulonocara sp. 'chitande type north' Nkhata Bay. Next base: position 31,175,195 of record NC_141360.1, on the reverse strand, counting down.
GTGTATGTGACAGGACGGGCTTTAGCATGTCAAAGAAGGAGAAGAAAAGACGGTAAAAAGAGGGAGAGCAGATAAGGTGAGCCCCCACGCGGATGGAGCTGGGGGGAGTGAAGCATAGCGCACGTTGAACCGGGTGATAACACTTGTTTGAAGTTCATTAAAAGCCACTTGATTGGGTTAGGCTAAGTGAGTGACTGACTGGATAGCTGTGTGGTGAGAGAGGGGAACGCTCTGTGACACTATTCACAAAGTCATTATAGATAAATGACACACAGGGTGAGGGAGTTCAGCAGTGAAGGAGAGGAAGGAAGTTGCGGTGCATGCGTGTTTGCTCTTCCAAATCTCATTTTCCTAAGAACGAAGGGTCATATTTGGTGAATGAAAATGAGTGGGAGAGCAAAGAGAGATGCAATCCATTTTTAATCATGTCTCTTCCAGTTAATACACTTGAACAATGGGGGACAATGAATTTGATCTGGTTTGTGGAAATGAAGGCATGGAAAGCACCCGAGTATGACTTAACACAGGGACTTATGCTGAATTTTCAAGACACAGATGAACAGTGATAGCCGCATATGATGACGAGGAGACAGGATTTCACACACGCAAACATCACAGGAAATAGATGCATGCATGCAAGCGCAGTTAAATTGCACCGTGGTGTTTGAGATGAGCAAAATTCCCCTTCTTTTGCACATGCGTGTAGACTAAGGTTAACAGAAATTTTACTGTATGTACAAAAACAAAATCACATTACAGTATAAAATGAATGTCATCAACTAAAAATGTTATGGACTGAACTAGTTTTCCACTTTAGTAGAATGGTTAAATTGCATTTTGATCAAAAATATGCATTGCTGCTGAAAAGACTGAAAAACTTTAATGTCTTTGCCAGACATTAAAACATTGTTGAAATCTGGATAAAACATTAAAGGTGAAAATCTATCCTTTCAGATTGATGAAAAGATTAGAAGAAAATGTCTCTTTACATTAAAAGTTGGTTGAAAAGGACTTGCTTCTGCAAAATCATTACATAATCAGCAGATTCAAACCTGTAATGTGAGCCTTGGTCTAGAGGCTCATGCATACAAGCTCACCGCACTGCACTATATAATAAAAAGTTGACCAACCACTCTTTCACACAGGTATCCAGGTCACTAAAGGTTCTTATCCATATCAGATATTATGATATCATAATTGCCTTAAAGTCAATGAGCCAAAATAACCGAGTATAGGACATATAAGTGTATTTATACACATATAACACTTGAAGAAGCACTTTATTTTCATTTTGTGAAAACAAAATCAAATTAATTTCCTCAAAAGTTGAATATTATGATACAGATGATACACCGTGATGTCATTACACTGTCTGGCAACCAGCTAACAACAGCCTAATATGAAATTTATAGTAGTATAGCAGAATAGGACCCGAGCATAGCAGAAAACTCATAAAAAATTGACTAATTGCTATATTTCATTACATTTTCTCAATGCGATGAAGTATAGTACATCTGTTTGCCAACAGCACAGACTGGAGGTTGTGTGACTCTCAAACAAATGTAGATTTTTTTCCTTTTTTTAAAGTGACATAATGGAAATGGTGGAAAAAGAAGAAAATAGTCTCTGTGGAGGTTGAAATCTTTCGAAGTTGACTTTCCACATTACAATACAGGGAGTGCAGAATTATTAGGCAAATGAGTATTTTGTCCACTTCATCCTCTTCATGCATGTTGTCTTACTCCAAGCTGTATAGGCTCAAAAGCCTACTACCAATTAAGCATATTAGGTGATGTGCATCTCTGTAATGAGAAGGGGTGTGGTCTAATGACATCAACACCCTATATCGGGTGTGCATAATTATTAGGCAACGTCCTTTCCTTTGGCAAAATGGGTCAAAAGAAGGACTTGACAGGCTCAGAAAAGTCAAAAATAGTGAGATATCTTGCAGAGGGATGCAGCAGTCTCAAAATTGCAAAGCTTCTGAAGCGTGATCATCGAACAATCAAGCGTTTCATTCAAAATAGTCAACAGGGTTGCAAGAAGCGTGTGGAAAAACCAAGGCGCAAAATAACTGCCCATGAACTGAGAAAAGTCAAGCGTGCAGCTGCCAAGATGCCACTTGCCACCAGTTTGGCCATATTTCAGAGCTGCAACATCACTGGAGTGTCCAAAAGCACAAGGTGTGCAATACTCAGAGACATGGCCAAGGTAAGAAACGCTGAAAGACGACCACCACTGAACAAGACACACAAGCTGAGACGTCAAGACTGGGCCAAGAAATATCTCAAGACTGATTTTTCTAAGGTTTTATGGACTGATGAAATGAGAGTGAGTCTTGATGGGCCAGATGGATGGGCCCGTGGCTGGATTGGTAAAGGGCAGAGAGCTCCAGTCCGACTCAGACGCCAGCAAGGTGGAGGTGGAGTACTGGTTTGGGCTGGTATCATCAAAGATGAGCTTGTGGGGCCTTTTCGGGTTGAGGATGGAGTCAAGCTCAACTCCCAGTCCTACTGCCAGTTCCTGGAAGACACCTTCTTCAAGCAGTGGTACAGGAAGAAGTCTGCATCCTTCAAGAAAAACATGATTTTCATGCAGGACAATGCTCCATCACACGCGTCCAAGTACTCCACATTGCTGCACGCAATGTTGATGGTGAACAGATCAAAACACTGACAGAATCCATGGATGGCAGGCTTTTGAGTGTCCTTGCAAAGAAAGGTGGCTTTTTTTTGTCGCTGATTTGTTTTTGTTTTGTTTTTGAATGTCAGAAACGTATATTTGTGAATGTGGAGATGTTATATTGGTTTCACTGGTAAAAATAAATAATTGAAATGGGTATATATTTGTTTTTTGTTAAGTTGCCTAATAATTATGCACAGTAATAGTCACCTGCACACACAGATATCCCCCTAAAATAGCTAAAACTAAAAACAAACCAAAAACTACCACCACAAACATTCAGCTTTGATATTAATGAGTTTTTTGGGTTCATTGAGAACATGGTTGTTGTTCAATAATAAAATTATTCCTCAAAAATACAACTTGCCTAATAATTCTGCACTCCCTGTATAACCTCACAACCAAGCCCTGTATTCTTTGAGAGATTTGTGAGGTATCATTCATCGTGTATGTTGAAGTCAAAAAAACCTCCCTAACCACCTTTAAATAAACATCATATTTTGTGACAGAAGAGATAAACATGAAAAAGGAGAAATACATAAATCTCGCTTAAATACCGATTATAAATGCACCATGCGGAAGTGAAATTACAACCGAGGCAGTGTGTATAATGGTGGTAGTCTGTGTTTTTTGCTACTTAGCTCTAATTTTTCATATTTGTATGTACACATACACACTCAGACACACTTGTATAACAGTACGATCACTGCCAGCTCTTCCTGAGGCCAAGTGGGCTTTTATTGGTTTGGACAAACACATGCATATCCCCTAGCTGGCTAGAGATGCTCATGCTGCTGGCAGTGATGCTTGCTGTTGCTGTTGAGATTTATGTCAGTGTTAGGTAGGTTTAATGTCTGTGTATTTATTGTTTCCTTGTCTAGCTCAATGACTGAGGTGCACCAAATAGCAGGGGAGGAAATGCAGATTCACAGACAAATACATTCATACATATAAACACATACAAATCATAAATGGCAGACAATGACAGAAAACTTTGCACTCTTTCAAAGCCGTACCTATAAGTGGGGTTCGAATTACAGGTTCCATGAAAGAAGAAAGGAAATCAGTAGTTATTTTACTCAGATTCCCACTGCAATCCAATAAATCAGGGGTTAAATTAATTTGTGGCGCTCGCATAATTTACAAATTACACTAACTAAATGCAAAGGAAGCTTTTCCAGTGGCTCAGAATAATTATTTCCAGTTTTCTAGTTCCCCGTGAAAACTACTGACAGCATGTTAAATGGATTATTTAGAACAACAGGAAAACAATTTCTGGAAAGAGATGTTGCTGTTGTTTTTCCTAAATTTAATTACGTGAACATATTGTGTATTTGTGGGGATCTTAAAATCCAGGACATATTTCACTGAAAATATCTGCATGTGTAGAGACAAGTAGAAGTTTTTGGAGGGCTTTTTTTTTTTTTTTTTTTTTTTAAAGGGGGAATATTAAAGTGGGAGAGATGGGAACTACAAACTACACTTTGATGTGGATTGAACTAGCTGCTTAACTGTATGTGTTTTACTTTATGTGTCTGTCGGTGCGCGTGTGGTGCCGGGAGCTTCACTGACACTCTTTCAGTCATGTAATCAAACACTTGCAGTAAATCACTAAGGAGAGTATCTGTCAATAGCATGACTCATCATAACAACATAATAAGCTAAGACGTTTGAAAAAAGTCGGCGCCTCTCCCCACAAATATGTAATAACTCTTCATTCTTCCCGTCTCCATCGCCGCCTCGATGTTTTCTTTAACCTCACCTCTGATTCTCAGTAATGCTTTTTCCCTCCTTCATTTCTATCTCTCTAAACGCATCCTGTGCTGTTTGATCTATCTCACTGACCCTTCTCATTTCTCTTATCAACTCTCTCGCTGATTGCCCTCCCTCTTTTCTGACTCCTTTTCTTCTTTGGGACCTACTTAGATCTGATAATTAGAGCCTCGTGGGAGGTGTGGATGGGTGGAGATAGGGAAAGTGACAGAGAGTAGGAAGCAGAATGGGAGCTGTGAATGTAAAAGCCCTTGGCATAGTTTGAAGCTAAGGAGGGAGGGAGACTGAGAGAGAGACAGAAAGAGAGAGAGACAGACATAATTATAGAAGTGCAAGGTGTGAAGATGAAGAGGATCTTAAGTTTTTATACATGCGCGCACACACTTAGTGGTTACCAAGAGCTCCCCTTAACAAGCCTCTGTTTTATCATATCCAACAGAGCCTCGGGCAAAGACACTCTCCACGTTCTCTGCTCTTCACTCGTTTCTCATCCCTGTTTTTATCCCACCATCCATTCCTTCATTGCCTTAAGGTTTTCCCAAATAACTGGTTCCTTTTTTCCCCTACTATATCTGTTATTTTTTCCTCCTCTCTGCATTTGCATCCATTTGTTTTTAAGAACTGTTAGGATTTATTAAAATGTGTTTTTTCATCATTTTCCAGGTTATGAAAACATTCAACTCAATAAACCAAATGTTCATATTTCAGAATACAGAAGCAGCACTGAAGCACATCCCACAGAGGAATAAAAAACAAGTAATCAGGGCTTCATCCAAACCACTTTGTTTCATCATTAACAACAAAAAACTAAAGTTAGTTAAGTTATAATGTTGATTGTAAAAAACAACAATGAAAATAAGGTAAAGTACGTACATGTATAACTATGGTAGGAAGACTAACTTCATCTGTCAGCCCAGATCTTAAAACACATTGTTGGTAATCATTTCTCTGTTTGCCATTTCCGAATAAATTTCCCTAACTTCAGGGGTTTGTTTAAAGCCTCTATGATCATCTGACTGCTTCTGTTTCTTGTTATTGTGCCTTTTTTATTCCCGTATTTTTCAGATCTTACCTCTTTAAACTTTCACTTTCAGCGCCTTTCTGTAATTTTCTTTTCAACTTTGTTTCATTTGCTTTCATTCTCGATTTTCACATATCCATTTTTCCTCTTTTCTCTGCAAATGCTCAAACTGGTCCTCAACAGTCAGTGCGTGTGCATGGCATTGATTTGTCCATGAATTGAACCAAAGCACCTCGCGCTACCATTTCTGTCTAATATTGGCAACTAATAGCTATTACAATTGGCATTTAGGTTCTTTAATAACATTATCCTGATCACTTGATCAATAATTTCCTAGTAAATAAAGTCTACGGCATTGATCACGCAGTCAAGAAGCAAATAATCAAACAACAAAGGACAAGGATGCTTTATGTGCCAGGAGATAGTGATACATCTTTGGTAACATTAATATTTGTGTGTTTTTTGCATCTTCCTACCAACTGAATATATTAGGGTAAGGTTTGGCAGAGACTCAGGATATGAACATGCTGTGTTATAGACGGAGGAAGAAGAGGGGGAAATATCCCCCTGTGGTTTTCATCAGACAAAGAGAACAGGAAGTGTCCCCAGTTTCATCAGTGTCTTTAGGTGAGACCATGTGTGAATTAGGGAGGAGAGATGAAACAGAGCTAAATATGTAGGAAAACAAATATTGTTCACTGGGTAAACACAACCTATTCACATCAATGCTGCAGAGGTTGGAAATGACTGTTGGCTCTTTCTACAGTGAAACTGAATGAAGCTGCAAGCACGTCCTTTGTCACTGAGACTCATCAGAATGATGGCTAAGTCCTTGACATGTGTGGAGGGTAAACAGGGACACGCCCTTAGTTAATGTGCCAACAGGCAAATGTCTGATCCGTGTGCCCATATCATTGCTGGCATGAATAAAAAGGCATTCACCGTACACCCAGGCTGGGCTTTAACGCTGTCCTCCGATGCATACTAACAACAAGCTCAACCAGTAGGGAGATTTGCCTGGCTCGATCATTAGCATAGAGTTAGGGGATTATTCAGATCACTTCCTGAAATCCCCTAATTGTAATAGTACACAAAAATTCATGTGCTGCAGTAAGAGGCCATCCCGTTTCAGAGCAAAGTTGACTTGATGCCTTTTGTGAAATCTGAAAAATCTTCTATGGCTGTATGTGAGTGTGCATGCTATCAAGCTTGTAGAACTGTGTGTCTGTTAATTCAAAAAGCCCACCAAAAGGCCAGCAGAAAAAAAACATGACCCTGGATTTGAGGGGTTAATTAAAAGCAAATTAAAAGCAAATTAAAAGTCATTAAGCCTGCAAAACACCTGTCTTTTTTGAAACAACATGTCAAAAAAAAGGATGTCATTAATGTGCTAATACCAAAATCCGCCTTGCTTTATTTATGGTTTTCTTTTAGTCAGCAACACAATAGGAGAGGATTCACGCGTTATTATCCAGAGTCAATATTGACCACCGGCGCCTGAGCTAATTGGAAAAGTAAACCTGCAAAGACTCACGCTTGGGCCTAACTAAGCAGAAGGTTCAAAAGGATAATGGAAACGGTGGAAAAAGAAAATAATATCGTCTGAGCAGGTTGAATGGCTCGGGGGAAACACGGGTGGAATAACACAATCGAGAGCAGACTGCTCATCAAAGGAGACAATCTGGCTAAGCTTGTCCCTGCCCGTCGTGCGGCGTCTGCCAACCTAGACATGAGCACTAGTGATCTTCATCATAGCTCACCTCAGGCTAAGATTAACAGGCCACTCACTCCCTGTAAAACCCTCCCCCTGAAAGCCACTGCGAATTGTCAGCAAACAGACAGGCCAAAGACAGCCACACACTGTATATACACATAAAAATACAGAGAAATGCAGATACCCGTGGAATAATGTACCCACAGGCCCAAATCACGGGGACATCCCCTAAATTTCCTTTACCTCGCCGCTTTGCCCTAAAGGCTACTACTGCTGCAGCCACTCTAAATCAGCATGAAGCCTCTCTCTCACAGGATGGGGAGTGGCTGCTTTGGGGGCATTCACTGAATGTACCCCATCCAGTGAGTGGCTTGTCCTCTGCAGCAGAGCAGCCTAATTACAGTGGGTTCTGTTTCGAAGGGAATAGAACTGGCTGCCAATACTATTGATAATTCACACAGACTAAGCTGTCACAGGGAATAGGGTTGGGCAAGTGGAAATGACTCAGTTTTATTAGCTTCCACTGCCCTTTGATGTGCAGTCAAGAGTGAGACATGCCAAGAGGCTCATGCCAGATGGAAGCACTACAGCTGAAAGGTGTCTCAGTCCTTTTAACATAACTCTTTTTGCATGTAAAACCTCCACCGATGGCTATTAGTCTCACATAGCCAAACATTTCCCCTCAATTTATTTCACCATGTTTTATAACTTAGCTGGCTCAATACCCAGAGGCTGGACTGAAGCTGGGCAGCAGTAAAATCTGAGGATTTGTGGACAATGTCTTAACGGGATGTAATTTGACAGTCTTTAGATCTATAGACAGAAGTGATGCTAGAAAACATGGTCCCCCTTGAGAGCTGCTTAAACAACAATTCTGACAGCACATCTTTACAATCCCGCCTAGCACCGGCATCGTCTACCTTCTGGGTGCTACAATGTGTTTCAATACCTGAACAGGTTGAAAATAAAAACAAAAATCAATGCAAACTTTTAATCTCATGCTCGGTTTGGGACTCACCTCAGGCTTCTTCACTCGACCCTCCTGGAAGGAACATGTGCGAGGGTCATGGGTACAGTCATGTCTGTATTTACACCAGTGGCACTGGTAGGGACTACTCACACATGACAGACACCTACAAGGAGAGCATAGTTTTGAATTAGGACTAAGCAGCACCAAATGCACTGAAGTACAAAAGCTCAATGTAACAACTTCTGTGCACAAATGGATTCTGCACATAGTTTGTGGCAGCTTTTCAACAATATAGAGGAATTAGATTTGCAACAAAGTATCTGTTTTAAATGTACTGGACCTCACAGAGCACTTTTCTAGTTGTGCACTCAAAGCACTTTAGACAACATATCTCATTCACGTTGTCTACGTATATACACTTTCTACCAAACATTCCCACTACAATGAATGCATTGGGAGTAACCTGTGGTTATTGCCCAAAGATATTTTGGCAGCCAGACTGGGGCAGCCAAGGATTGAACCATGAACCTTTCAGTAAGAAGACGACTTGCTCTACTTCCTGAGCCAGAGCCACCCCAAAGGCCAAGGAAGCAAGACACAAACTAATTGCAAGTGCTGCATGCCTCGACTCTTTAGTTCGGCCCCCCAGATATTAATACAACATAACTTTGGCATTGTTTTATACACTCACTGAAGTGCAATTAGAAACTAATAGTAGACATAAACTTACGATTTGTGCACACTGCAATTGTAGAAAACAAAACTTGTATTTGCAAATGCCAGGCCGGTCTCTTTGGACTTGAGATAGAGCTGCACGATCTGGTGGTCACCTAGAGAAAACAGATTAAAGTCAAAATTAACGGTTTGATACACAGAGGTAGGAAGAAAGCTTTTGTACTCTGCTAACAAAACAAAGAAACACAAGACAAGGACAACAACAATGAGAACTAACAGAAGGAGGAATTGCCTTTGTTTCAGAACACGTTACTTGAAGCCGTTATTGACAGCTTCATTCAACTCTTCAAACAAGTAGGAGAAACAAAACAGTATTATAATGGTAATGTTAGAGTGTCACCGTTACTCTTTCAGCACAGGCAGGGGGTCGACACCACTTGTATGATAATCATTTCATTCGCTTATTCAAATATCATTTTACGACGTCGAGTTAGATGTCGTTTTAAAGAAAAAGAAAACGACTGCACTGCTAGGAGCTACAGGTGATCAGCTTGTTGCAATGGTAAAGGCAGTATGTCTTAGCAAAGAAAGAGAGTAGAAGAAGAGGGTTTTATTGGGTTAACTCTGCCTATTCCTGGCGTCTTACAAGAAACAAAAGTTGGCGCATATCCCTCGGGATGGACAATATTCCCCTGGAAAAGTCTTTGAGAGAGTCTTTGACAAGGTAAAGGAAGAAGAAGATGAAACGGAAAGTACGTGTGTGTTTGTGTGTGTCTGTTCGAGTGTGCGTGTCCATGAGCTTGCGCCTCATCTGTATTTGGTGTGTCCTTTTGTCTGGCACTAATGAAGGAGTTCATGTTTAATTCAACAGCCCATCCACACATCTAAATGCGCTCTCTCTCTTTCTAGACTACCTATGTGTCTCTCTCTCATCCTCGCTCTCTCTCTCTACCCAGGTCTCCTCACTTCCTTCCATGTTGCAACTCCTTCGTCTCCCTCGTGTCTGTCCCCCATCTCTCCAACAAAGGAGGAATCATTCATCAATCACAGTAAAGCACCACTGACAACGGATCTGTCCTAATTAGGCCACCTAAATGTTACCTTGAAGCCTGCTAACACTATCTCTCCCCGCCTCTCGTCACTTCATCCATCGCTCTCCCTTTTCCCTCTTTCAACTGAGCTTAGACTAATGAGTACTAGTAAAAATTGAAGATAAAAGACACGAACACTTGGAATGGTTTCCTCTCCCTAAAACAGGAAAACCATATGTTTGTGAGAGTGGAGGGTAACAAGCAGTTGGTAGGGAGAAATGTTGTATGGATCATTTGTGGATGACTCAGAGTACATATTTGCACATCAATGTTTGCATGACTGCAGCATTACCAGCTTTACATGTGACATAGCAAACATTGAACAAACGTTTTTTTTTTCTTCTTCAAATTCCCCAAAGCACCCCCAGGCTCCCTTTCAGCTATACATGTACATGTGTGCTGTCTGTCTGTGGATAACTTTATTGAAATGATTTCATATGTCTGTTAGGCACATATATGTGTGATTCTTCTGTTCTTGGAGCAATCGAGGAATAAAGAAAAACGCGAATGTGTATCTTTGCATTTGAATCCATTATATAAACAATGTAGAGACTACTTTTTTTGCACGACGCGCAAACAGTTGAAAAGATCTTCTTTAGAGCCTTTCCATCATAAATGGTAGCATTACAGCCGAATCCTAATATTTTTTGTTCTCTATTTCTTCTTTTAGAAAGAAAAATCAAGGGATGGCAATTTCATTATCTCAACACGAGGACACATAAGTGTTGGTGAAGGATCAACTGCCTGCAGACAGACCTTCCCAGATGGGAGTTTTCTCAATTAGAACAAGCTTGGCCACCCAAGAGAGAGAAGGACAGGGTTATCAAAAGAAAAACTCCATGTAAATGAAAACGATCAGTAAGGCAGTGGTACACAGGGAAACTGTCCACAGAGATTATATTATCTCTAGGCTACACGTTAGCTGAAATGCTGTAGTAAAACCACGCTGTGAAGTGTGATTTTCTGCTTTTTACACCGAGGTTAACTAGGGTCCCGTAACTCCCTCTAGAGCGTATTCATGTTAAGGTAGGCAAGAAGAAAAATCCCACATTCAGACAAATAACTAATGTTCATTCAATTACTAAACATATCCTAAGGCAGTGCTTCAAGGCCTGCTGAGTTACTGATGGCAATGAGAAAACAAAAATTCACAGAACACTCATTGCCCTAGGACAAGCATGCTTCTGACAGAAGGGAGAATATCCAGATGTGCATGTACCTGAGAGTCAATCAAGTCCTAATCTAATACGTGATGACTCCAGTCTTCTTCTTCTTCTTTTTTTTTTTTTACCTTTGTCAACGATTATTCGTGGCATTTCCTTTTCAGCGGGCGAGGAGCACTTTATCCGATTTCCCTCCACCAAGCCATTCATCTCAGCCAGGTTCTCAAATGTACAGTTGACACCTGCAGAGAGTTCTGGAACATTATGGGCTTCCAACACCAACTGCAGAAAGGGAAAGAAAAGTGATACAAGCCGTCAGATATGATAAAAGAGATTAAGGCCAGCTAAAGCTAACACATACATGACAGCACGAAAGCCAGTTTAAAACATACATGATGACTCATATCCAGGTGCATTTTATAGCTGCCCTGCGGTCTAAGATAAACAAGTGAGAGAAGATAAACAAGCCCTAAATGTAATTTTATGTCTGACACACATCTGTGAGAGCTTCACATTTTCAGATAAGACTGCTGAGCAGGGAACTCATGCAAGGTCACTGCAGAGTAAAGATCAATCAGCACAGTGGTCAGTGGCCAGAGGGGACACTGGGAGGGTTCTTGAACGAGGTGTCAGTTGCATATCCTGGCTGAATGTCCACACAACATGGACACCCTCTAATGCATTAAGACATAAAACTGAAATTAGTTCCATCTTAACAGGCTGTATCCAACTGCCAAGAGCACTGATACCTTTCTAGTCACCTTTCATTATGCCTTGTGGCATTGTATGAGCTACATTGATTTTTCAGTTCCACATTAAATTCCTGGCTGTCTGGCTCTTTGAGAACAAAAGGTGTTGTGGTATAAAATGTTTTGGAAAAGGTGAATAAAATGATAAAAACAGAAAACTCAAATCCAAAGTAAAACTCAAAGTGCAGGATGAACTATTAGTGAGAAGATGAAATAGTGAGAGTGCTGGCACGCAGGGTGCTGGACAGCAAGTGAAAAGAAGACTTTTGAAATAAAGAATGCAAATTCCTCCTCTTCATTTGAAAATGCTATGCAAGCTCTTTCAGCTTCTCAGGAAAAAAAGGCTTCAGGTGAACTAGTAACAGTGGGAGACAGAAAAAACAGACTTGGGGAGCAGATGGAGAGGGGTCAAGACTGAAATATACATACTGACGGAAAACTGTGTCTGCAAGGGGGCTTTGGTCTAGGCATTGATTTGAAGCATAGCCTATAGTAGTAGTAGTGTTGAAAGCTGCCTCAGCGCCAAAGAAGGGCTGACCTGAGCTGTTTTTATATTGCTATTTAATGGGTACTGGTGTGAATAGATACACAACATCCAGCATAAAGGTGGACACTGCATGACTTTTCTCTCTCTCACCTCCTTTATTTCTCGTCTTCTTTATTTATTTTTCCTTTTAAGAAGGAAAGGCGGACAGATGTAGAGTTCCCTCAATTACATTTAGAGCCGAGCCGCAGCAGTGATGCATGAGTATGGAAATAACATACTCATCTTTAATAGGAACAGCCGACAAATGCGCGCGCACAAATGACCTCCGGTAGTTTATAAAACACCATGCCTGACGCTGAATATGTGTTGGTGTTCATCTTAGATGGGTGAAAAATATCCTCGCTGCAGAGAGGATTTATTCAAATGCAGTCAACGCTACAGAGAAGACTGACTTAAACTTTATGTCTTCTTATGTTTATTATTAAGCAAGCTTTAAAGCAAACATGATTGTTTTATTTATGACCTTTTATGTCCAGAAGAGTGACATAAAAGTAAGATCTAAACTTAAGAGTACATTATTCCTGCATCACATCTGGCATATAAAAAAAAAAAATCTATGGAAATATCAACCATATAAGCAACAATTAGCTCTTAAAAGCCCAGATGCAATAGAGCAATTTCATTTTATAATAACTTCCACTCGCATTTCCTCTTGACTTGCTAACGTCTGCACCCATAGCATAGCAAAGCAATGTAGGGAGAAAATTAAGAAAATGAAAGAGAATTACGACATGTAAAAAGACTACATCCTCTGTGTGTGTGAAAAACTGCATGACACAGCTGTTCCATCTGTCCCTCTAGAAGCATAATAGTATTATAACGAGCACAACCCCTTCTTCCTCCAGTGTTGGCTGTGATCAGCCAGATATATTTATGATGACTTTTGAGGCAGATCCTAAAACTATTTGCTCAGAAAGTTATTTTCTGGAACTTCTGGAGCTTAGAAAATAATGGCTTCGTCTAGAGTAGGTCCAACTTCAGCGGTGATGTGTACCCGTTTCTGTCAAGAATTTCTAAGCCTTATCTTTCTCAACAAATATTTAAGAACAAAAAGGTCAAACAAAAGCCTTTGTCTGTTAGGCAGAAGCCCCTGGATGGGATATGTCTGGCAAAAGGTTAAACACTTGAAAGGCTTGAGCAACAACGCGCACGCACACACACACACACTCATAAATATCATTTTTGTGTTGCAGAGGAATTCTTCTTCTTCTTAAAAAAAAAAATGCAATCCGCACGTGACCCTTGATGCAATGGAGATCTTTCATGCTGATTGCACTTTATGAGTTAAAATTGCACCACCGTGTTAACCTCTGATGCTGGGTACAGTAAGGTAAGTGGAATATTTATACTATATAACACACAGTGTTACTGCAGTACTTTCTAGTAATGTCAAAGATGCTGACATTTAAAACATTAGCCTCTTGATCCTGTTCAAATCAAAGAAAAAAAAAGATTTTGTGTCGTGGTGAAAGCTGACACAGGGATACACCGAGATAGTTCGAGCGCTTGTGTTTCTCCAGTTTCTGCAGAGACATATTTTTGTTGCAATGGATCACAGCCTCTTTGCACACCAATCAATACACTTAAACAATAAAAACAATTCAGACCCTTTAAATCTGGCAGCTGTTTGAGAATGAAACATCCAGGGGGAAAAGTGGTGTATTTGGCTGCCAACAATCACAATAAACACAGCCGAGCTAAACTATACTCTGTCAATGATTGTTGACATTTGTTGGGAGACCATTTCGTTGGACGGGATTGTAAGTTGTGAGGTCGGGATTTGAGGAATGCCTGCTGGCAGTCAGTAAAATCATATAAAGCAGGATTACAGAGTTAAAACAAGCTACTAATCAGTATTTAGAGCGTAATTCCACCATATTACAAATTATGCTTGAGAGTGTGATTTTGTCAATCTGCCAGACAAGATATTCTCACCAGAAACTTATTCAATTATCCTCACTTTCTATTGCAATGTGGCTCCAGTAAAGCAAATGCACGTTTGGCTGCTAAAAATATTCCATATGCAGTCAGAGAAAGATATATTTAATTACTTCAATTTAAAATGTGACTAAATTTAATCTTCCAGGTGACACAAAGAGGAAACTGATGCCTGATAGTATAGGACATGTAACACACACAGGGAAAAAACACAAGGTTTGCGCATCTAAAGCCCCAAACAAGCCTTTGTTTCCATTTCAGGGTATCTGATTCAGTGAGTTTGTTTTCCACTCACCGTGACACTAAACTGGGACACGGAGATGTTGTTTGGATGGACACTGAGACGCACACACTGCTTGATGTCGGATGCAAAGCGCCGGGGCTCTGATGAGCGCTCACATTTCTCCTTTCTGGCACACCTGGAAAAAGAACAACAACAGGGAGTGTTATTCGTGGAGACAAATACACACATGCTTATTGGCATATGCATGCCTGCAGTAACCTGACCAGGGCTTACCCCTTTCCACCTGTTGGCATCTGGGAAAAAGAGAATGTCCCTCCCCCTCCCCGACAGTTGGTGCTATACACATTTATCATATTTCCTCTCTGGCAGCGTACCAGCCTCAGTGTTCAGTGAATGGAAGGCTGGTCACCACAGGGCTGGGAGCAGTTACATTTAAAACAATGGTTGCTCTATATGTGGAAGTGGAGACGGCCCATTGGGAAAGAGGTAGTAGTCCTCTTCTTTGCAAAGTCATCTTAATGACTGGCATTCATGGGCAGTGCCAAATGCAGGTGGATATGTGGATGTTGTTTGGGACGTGGGATAGATTACTTCTGTCTAATCCAGTAGAATACAGCGTTTTGGGGAGCTGGAGTACTGGACCATTTGTGGTGTAAGAGGAGTTTACTGACTCATGTTCCAAAAACAATCCCTTGATAGACTACAAGGTCATTTCCCATAGCTGGGCGATCTAAATGAGCTCGTAATTAAAGGAGTATGAGAAGCGCAACTGGTTCTCACCAAAACTGCTGCAATGGAAAGTTTTCACATTAAAAATTCCAGTAGAAGTGGCTGGGAAACACAATTATTTAAACTGTTGTTAAATATATGCTTAGCGAGAAATTCTAAAAAACAGCCCCAGACTGTAATATCACCTCAACCTTCTTCTCTACACAAACACCCACATGCTCTTGTTCTAATCGAATCCCCTCATAAACTTATTCAAGTTTAATCCCCTATTGATTCAGACAAAAACTTTCTGTGCAATTAACAACCTGGAAAATCCAGAGAGCGCCCTAAAACTCCTTTAGAGGAATAAAAGGCTGAAAAGAAAGAAAGAGGCCTTAATGAACGAATGAAAGAAAGACTTTCGAGGTGGTTGACGTCTGAGATACAGTAATACCTTATGCAGAAAGAGGCTTTTTTCTCCTGAATTGGACAGACAGAAGGAGGGTGGGTTTTGACCTGACATGAGCATTGTAAAGTTAAGCGGCCTAACGTGCTGCAAAGAAGACAGACAAAGAAAATGAAAAGAAATAATCTGTTCGAGAAAGGCACAGAACAGGAGGAGGGGTAAAGAGCGCTGCCGAGAGAGAAACAGAGAGAGAGAGAGTGTGGAAAAGAAAGCACAAGAGAAGCACGACTTAAAGGAATGCAACCATTGTTGGCTTTCTGTGAAGCTTTCCCTTCTAAGCTGGTTTGAGTAGGGGTTTAATCGCTTCAGGTTCCTTTGTGCTTTTCAATCACTGATGTCTGTGCCTCCTCTTCTAGCACTGATTTAATAAGGCCGCATCATATAAGTAACCCCCCAGGCAAACAACCCACATAACCCCCCCCTGCCAAAAAAAGCACACTTTCACCGACAAACACTGATCAACCACGACATTAAAAGTGCTGATAGGTGCGGTGCGTGACATGGATCATCTCATTAGCATGCAAAGTTCTGTAGGAAAACCTTGGGTTCTGGCATTATGCGGATCTTACTTTGTACTCTGACAGATACCACCCACGTAAACATTGCTGCAGACCAAGCAACACAATATTGGACAGGCAGTTTTAGCTTTGCAGCAACATTCAAAATTAGATATAGTGTTACATGCGTACCATTGGCTTCTGTTTTGATTCATATTTTAAGCAGCATTCCAACTTTTTTGGAAATAAGGTTCTAAATACTTGCTTTGTATGTGCTTTTGTGCCCACAATGATGTTTGTCTTTGTGTGCGTTCCTTAACAGTGTCACGGTACATTGTGTTTTGGTAGAAAAACATGCATTTCATGCCAAAATCGCTGGCTGTATTGCATTATTAACATTAACTGGCACAATCTCTTTAAGTGAATCATCACTATGCATGATTGCCTCATTACTAAATTCAATTCAGGCCTAATACATTTAGAAAATGTTCAACAGATAGAACAATTCCTTAAAATTTCAAAGAAGGAATTAGATGTCCTCTCACAAATGACACATCCTTGAAGATGAACTGACCGACCTACATCTGGAGTTGTTGATCTTCCTTCCCCCCCCCCTCTTCTTTTCTATAATATAGTAACTCCAATCTCTACAGCACAGTTACAGTGAAAACATTGCAGAAAAAGTTACCAGACTTTTGAAAATGACCAATAAAACAAACCCTAGTAGCATTTTGATTTATGAGGGATAAGCTCAGGGTTGATAAATATCTGCTGTCCCTTGCTGAACCTTATTATGACCCAGATTTATGACATCATCTTTATGAGACTCTTGCTGCTGTAAATGACAGTGGTGGCAAGGATGATGACGATGTAGGAACACAACAGTAAAGAGAATGAAACAGAGTAAACAGGACAAGATGCGAGGATGTGTAAATGCTGAGTTTGGAGTGAATAACATTTTCAAATTTTACAGTTTTCTTTTTATGTGTTCGTTGAATTGTTTATTTTTGTCCAATATTCACATCTACCAAGATTTGCAGCTGATGTTTTATCATCCGCAGGACTTATAACGCATCTTAATGCAGTTATAAGACGTAATGATGCAGTATGAGTGGATGGTTGCAACAACAAGACCTGGCATAGCTGGACTGGGACTTGTTAATACAGGATTATGAGACAAGGTATGATCCTCTACTTTAAAAAGTGGACAGGGGGCAATTTGTTTTGGTTGTTATGTGCAGTGAAGATGGATTTAAAAAAAAATATCCTGACTCACTGAATTTAATCTGCTATAGATTAATTTCACACCTATAGAGAAATATAGAATACATATAAGTATTTGTACTCTGTAAGACCACATTATTCCAGTAAATCAAATCTGTTGTCATGTGTAAAGTATGATGCCAGTGATTAAAAACATGAATACAATTAATTCATTTTTTAATTACATTTATTTTCAGGATTATGTGTTTTGTGACAGTCCTAAGAAAAGTGCAGAGGTGTTGAAATACCGCAGCTCAAACATCACCGCCTGACCGACACAGCATCAACACCTTATCTCTCACTACAAAACACACAAAGATGGTTATTATTATCCATCATTTTGTGATGATCAGTTTCATTCATGGTGACTGCTGTTATTCTAATAGTTTGATAGCAATTAAATGCCTGCCTTCATTATTTAACAGCTGGGGTTAAGGTAATAGCTCACTGAAACATAACTAAGAATATTTACAGGAGGTTTGTAACATTTCATTTGCATGTGATTACCAGCTTTTATTAATAAACTGAAAAAATAAAAAGACAGAAGGAATGGAGAATTCTATTTTTTCCAGGACTTTGAAGGGAAAAGTCACTTTCACCTTGGTCAAAGTGAACATTTTGCTTTTGCCTTCAGCCCTGTAAAGTTTTCCTTCAATGAATAGCATCTGCATGAGATGCTATTCGTTTGATGTAAACAGATGCTTAAAATTGAGAACACTTTTGTTTTTTAGATATCACAACAATCCTGCTATATTTACTTTTTACTTTGATTTTTCTGGTTATTCATAAGTAGCCCTATCTATAATGTGTGAGTAAACTGAAATAGTTTCTGTTAATGTTGAAAATATTTTTCATGGTCACGATTAAATTGGTTTTGGGTAGATCATCAGACATGTATCCAAGCTATTCAACATCCCTCAACTTGTTTACTGATCTTCTGTTAAGCTGTTTATGGAAAGTGTGGGTCTATAAATGTTGCCAAAGACAATGTTATAAGATTGTTTGTTGTAAAGCTACTATTTAAACAAACTGTACGCACTAAATCACAAGATGAACTAGAAAGAAAAGGTCTCTTTTTGCAAGAGTGTTTCTAATTTCTAGAACAGTTTCACTTTGGCTTTCTCTGGCCTTGCAGAAACTGTATATTGCATCTGCACTTCAGAGTCTTAAGGTCACAGAATTGCTGAGCAGGTTTAAACAAAAACAAAGGGGTCAAATAATTTCTGTTTGAGTTCAACAATGCAGAGAAAGTGACTCAAGAGAAGAGGGAAGCTACCGATTTTTTAATCTACCTTCCTAATAATGGGCAATAGAGCTGATGTCTCATTTTTTTGTGTTCATCGAGATCACTGGCATGGTGGAGGGATACACCAACAAAACACAGGCTCGCTCTAGAATCAGCATTTTCTTAAAGCACAATGCAATGTCACCCACCAATCACGCAAACATTCAGATCAAATGGTTCATCTTCCACCAGCACACAGTCACAATTCATGCATACCAATGCTCTGTTTAGTTTGATTAAATAAAACCTCCTTTTATTTTATTCACTCCCAGCAGAGAATCCTACTGAGATGCTAGTGGGTAACCAGTTAACAGATGCATATGAATATTTTCATTTACCAAATGGTCTTACATCCTGATTGAATCTCTAGCCAAAGCATAGGATAGCTACACACATTGGCTATGTCCATGCCGGGAGAGGGGAGAATTTATCTGGCCATTTGGCGACTTGGGTTTTTACTGAAAGGATGTTTAAGATAATGCCTTACATGGTTTAACTGATGTAAGTGATGGGCATTATCAGAGGAAAGCACTGGATAATTGTTTTCAATTACGTTCCACGCGGACCCTGAAAGGAAAGAAAGATTGCATCATTTGTAACAATATGCAACAATCTCACCCTTTTGTAAACATCAAAGAATAGAACATTTAGAGGACCCCCGAGATCAAAGCGATTTAGATTTCAAATAGCAGTCATAAAAAGCTTGACTCGGGCTATCTGTTCCCTTTTTTTTTTTCCAGAGAATTAGACGTCCAACATCTATTCATTTGGATAGTAAACACTGCTGTTGTGAAGAGCTGTTTGACTGACTGGCAACGACACGTTATGAAAGAACAAGCTGAAAGGATTAGATGGGCCCTGAATGAAAACTAATCTGCACTCTTGTTTCTCCCAGCCTTTGATAAGGTGACACAATTATAGAGAGAGACTGGGCAAAGGGCACAGAAGGAATTTTTTTTTTAGCTTTGGCAACTGTTGGTGAGGCTGTCACAGCTATTAAAAGCAAGACAACCTTATGAACAATACATTTCACCACAAAATATTTATCATAGCTACAGTATTGTATGCAACATATGCGTACAAGCCAGAAAAATAGATACATAGTCAACACTAGGAGATGAATTAAAATGACATGCATATGATTTTACCATGTACCATTTAGCTTAAAAAGGTGACATGATTGATGTCATGTCATCGCAAAAACACAATGGGTAGGTAATATCAACTGTGTACAATACTCCTTTGTACTTTAAAGCATTAAATAAGGCACATTGTAATGCCACTTTATTATGAATTAAAATACTTAAATTTGATAGGATTTGTTATATATTACCCACAGTTTTTTGTTATATTAACTGTTGTTTGTGGTGATTCAATGCCCTACAAATAGGCACTCTGTAGTCCAACTAAAAACCAATTACTGTGCTAACCATGCATCATCAGACACCATATAGAAGTCTATACATACTAATAGCCTCGGCCTATATAAAGTACCTTAGAGCAGGGGCTATGTCACAGTGATTCAGTCAAATGACACTTCAACTTTTAAGGTGGCTACATCTCACACTTGCACATGTGACCAAACACACGAACGCAGCTGAACACACACGAACACACACAAGAGTAAGCGTACCTCCTCCTGCTATCATTAAGAGTGGTGGTCCTCAGAGCAGAAATCCGCATGAAGGGGCTGGCGGGAGAGTTATTACCTGGCCCACTGGCCATGACCCTGTTACTCTGGTTTGTGTGCACACATGTGCACACATGCGCACACACACACACACACACACACACACACACACACACACACACACACACAATCTGTCTTTTATAAGGCCATACTTGAAGACACAGAAATTGCAGAATCTCTGCCCCAGGTCTAGAAATCTCTGAGCTATCCCCTTTGCATACCACTGGTGCAAGAACACCAACTGAGTAGAAAATTATACAGTAAGACTGCTCCTTTGCACAGGTTTTAAGCTGTATGAGACTTTTTTTAAAAGAACCTATTAAAGTATATATAAACTGCATACCGTAAATATGTAAACAGTTAGAAATGCTTTAATATGTGATCACCAAAGACTATCTGATGACAAAATATTTTTGCTAAACATTGTGATACCAAAGTGCTCACAAAGCTTACAATTTGGATATAAAGTCGCTGCAATATTAAATTCTATAATAGCGTCAAATGTAATTCGTGATGGATGACCGGAAAACAAAAGTGAGGAAAGGAGAGGCTGACGTCACCAATATTCTAAATGGGTGTCATTAGCTCAAACTCCTCCAACAACCTATAAATCTTAAAACACAAAAAAACCCCAAAAAAGATGCTAGCACTAGGCGGTGATTAGATTTGGCAGCATCAGCCCTGGCCTCCGGGCATCAACGAGCAGCTGTTTCTCTGCCATGACTTTTAGTGCTATGCAAATTTAGCAGTAGTCAAAAGACACGGCAACAACGTCTTACTCTCTCACTTCCACACACTAACAAACAAACAGTCCCCTGGTAGAAACAGGCGGTGGTGACATGCTGTGACAGGTTTATTAGGCTGTCGTTTTAATCGTGTTTGATGTGACTCCTGGTCCAGATAATGCCATTAGACCATAGCAGGTGTGGAGCAGGGAAATTATTTTACTGCTATTGTTAAATAATAAATATAATCTGCAGCATGGATATTGCATTCAGAGGTTGAACAGTGTGTGTCTTTCAGAAAGACTAAGTGGCAGGCTGACAGGAAGTTGCAGAGAGTTTGCAGAAGTGAAAGCAGGAAGTTATTTTGAGCAGCAGGCTAAGACGATCATTGCTTTAACAATGTAACAGATAGCTTTAAGATGGCCTTAAGATGTTTATGATGATGTTAACTTTGTATTCCAGGTGCAGTTATAACTATTTTATACATATTGCATATCTGTGCTTATTTGAGTTGATGTTCAGGTTCTTTAAAGGTCTTAAGCTTCACTGACGTGACTGTTCAGGTGATACATGCTGAGGGAAAACTAGAACATAGAAGGAATTGCAATACATGCTTACAAAACACTTATATCAGGTCATTTTATATTAAGGTTTTAGTAGAGGTTCTTGGTTAAAACATTTATTTAGTAGAGGACATACACATAGTCTCAGTGAGCCTCTGGTCTGGTAAAAGGTCAGAAGTGCGAGAGGTGACATAGAGGCTGAGTGAGGTCAACACACACACATTAGTTAGATTTATTTATAGGAAAGAGTTTAGTCATGTCTGGCTGTAACTGCAAAATTGTCTCGGTAAAAGAGGAACCGTTCCTTGTTGTCTCGGCAAGAAAGAGGAACAAGACAAGAACTGAAAGGTAGACAGGAAGTGCCAGCCATGAAGATAGAAGACGATGTTCTTTTTAAACTGTGTTAAAAGTCGTTGTGGTTTTGATTTGACGTATGTGTATATATCCTGTCTGTGACGCATGAAGGGGCGTCAGTAAATCAAGCCCTGACGGTATAAAATCTGTGTATGCTTTGAGGAAGTCGAAGACTACTTGCTGTCTGCATACAGAGTGTCTTCCCACACGTGTGTAGTCATTAAAATCATTGTTTGACCAAGAGCTTCTGGACCATGGGTGGTTTGTACTCTCCTTCCTCAATTTTGAACCTTAACATTTGGGGGCTTCGTCCGGTAATTGAGGAGGGAGGATTGGAGGTGTAGACGGTGAAATTCGTGGTCTGAGGTGGTCTGACGGGCAGACATGAATTCCAGTGGTCAAAGTGAGTGGGCATAAGCCGGCTTATCCAAAGGTAAGGCACTACCTGTTGAATTATTTCCAAAGTGTGCCAAATTGGACATGATAAAATTTAAGTCTACTCACTGAAATTACTGGTGGATGTCTGTTTTGATTTTGATGAAAAATCTCATGAGTTGAAGCAGTTAGAGTTCTGCTAAGAAGAAAGAAGAAATGAAAGCAGTTAAAGTCTGCTAAAGCAGTTAGAGTCTGCCAGGAAAAGTTTAAATACTGGGTTGAAGTCCCAAAGAAATTGAGTTAGAGTCTCAAGTAGTTTGGTAGGGAATTTGGTCATTTTGTGGGTTAAAGTCCCGGTTGGTCATTAGGTCAGACCTTGGTTGGTCATTTTGTGGGTTAGAGTCCCCATTGTCCATCAGGGTAGATCTGCCTCAGTCATACACTTGTGTTGGGTGTTGATTGTTGTTTCAAAGTATTATAAATTATTCTAGGACGGCAGTTAGAGTCTGCTAGGAAGTGCAGTTCTCGGAGGTAACGCTCCCTCCCGGCCAAGGACGCTTGGCCCTGACCTATCGGCGAATAGGGTTAGTACGGTCGGCAACCGGGGAGAACTTGGGAACCTCCAAAATAGCTAGGAGTTAGAGTCTCCTTACCGTTTGGAACGGTAGTCTGCGCTTTTTTGGTCAGAAGAAGTTGGACTTCGGGCGTGTAACTTTAACTTAAAACTTCGGGGTAAGCCTTGGCTGTGTAATGCCCAAAAATAGAGCTTCAGGCAAAGTTTGGGTTGGTTGACGCTTTTAAATTGAGTTAGGGATTTTAGAGATGAGGCCAGAAACAGTTAAAGTCTGATACTGGTTAATTGGTCGCAAAAAACTCAGGGAGTTTATCCACTGGGCGGTTATTTTAAATTTGTCGAAATTGTGTAGGCGCTAAAGCTGACAGATCTGACAGTGGTTGTAAATATAAGATGTCTTTGTAATATAAAATAAGAGATCTCTGTGTGAAAGGAGTCTGAGGCAATGCTGGAGCTATTTTTAGACGGTGTGTGTGTGAGTGAAAATGCAAATGAGTAAGCAGTGAACTGTTTAAACCACAGTTGGTTTTACAAATACTGCTGCAAACATTGTTGAGTGTGTGTTTCAAATGCCATTTATGTTCATTAGAGGGTTATAAATAAAGTTTTGAGTTGCCGTAGTGGATGTATAGTAATTGACTGAGTTTGAATGTAGATAGATAAATATAGAGTGCACTGTGTATATTTAAGATTAACATGTTACTTTCAGTACCTTCTCTCAAGCAATAGTTGCTGGTGTGTTTTATTTTTTCAATTTCTTGTGTGTGCTGTGAGAATTAATAGGGGTTTCAATTGTTTTTTGTTTTTGACTTGCTCTTTTTGATTATGACAAGCATGTCTAAAATACTTTTAGGAAAGCATATTTTGAGTGATTCTAAGTGTGTGAATGCTGTGAGTAGTAGGCTTTGAGGGATTGGGTGTGAGGTGTACAAAATACTAAATAATAATAACACTATGAAAGTTGATAGTAGAGTGAGTGCAAGGCGGTGTGTGAACAGAGGAAGTCTGAGAGAGAAGTGTGTGCGTAGGCAAAATGCAGAGTGTGTGCGTGAAATAAGGGAGTATTGTTTTTACATCAAGGTTTAGTAGAACTAAAGTAGAACGTCACAAACAAACAAAAGAAGGTAAAATGAAGAGAGAAAATAACTGACAATTACATTAATGAATAGAAAACACACATACACAAAGTGCCATATGTGAAATTATTCTAGGAAGGAATCAGAAGTGAGATAGTTTAATATAAGATGCAATGAAGGAAGCAGCTTACACTCCTTTAATTTCCAGAGCCAGTGTTCCCTCCCCTGCCCACTTGGGCCCCGTATCAGGCGAGTATGGAAGGCTGGATAGCCCATGACGGGTAAGATCCCACCTCGAAACCCTGGGACAACCTAAGGCAGGCACAGTCACGATTACTCGGCCTCACTCAGTCCCTGTGAGCTCAGACTCACTGGTGAGATGAAGTGAAGAAGACGGGACCTCAAGGGTAAAGCCGCTGGGCTAAGGCGGAGGGGGTAAGTGGCAAGTGGAGCCCTAACTTCTGGCTGAGGACAAGGAATGCTGTTATTTAAGGGGAAATCAAAATGAGGGTTAGTAAATTTGGGAAAGAAACTGACGGCTTAAGTGGAGAATTATGAAGGAGTCTGACACACTGCAAAAGCAACATACACAAACAGAAAATGCATTAACCTTATAAAGACAAGACAAGCTCATGATGATTATTTGTATAGATACTGATTAAACCTGGCTTAGAACACAAAGATACGCAATGAAGATCAGTTTGCTACTTGTATGAGTGGTAGAATGGTGTGAATGGTTAATGAAATACACTTGAGTTTGTAGTTGAGGAATAACTCAAAGAAGCTATATGACAAAGGGAGTTATGAAAATAAAAGTGATTAAAGTAGTTTTAAAAAGAGTGACTTAGGAGTGCTCTCTCGTACTGAGTGATCAAGTAGTGATCACTGTAGAAAGAAATAAAATGATTTAATGAGTTGGTAATGTTTAAACATATGTTTCTGTTGTTACAGCAACTCATTGAGAGATGACTCAGTATGCAAATTAGTTGGAGTGAGTGGTGACGAAGGAACTTCCTGTGTGTGTGTGTGACTGAGGAAGTGACTTTCAGAAGAGGAAGCATGGCAGAGAAGAGAAGTACAGATTGGGGTAGGAAATTTATAGTTTAGTGATTATATGTTGTCGTAAGGGAGTCTTATGCTGAATGTAAGTATGTTAAAGAGCATAAGGGGGTGATTTTTGTGTGCAAATTGTGTGGTTTTAATGAGACTTTCGGTGTATTGAGGAGGTGAAATTATGTTATTATTATTATATAATAATTGTTTAATAATTTAGGATCATTTTAGGACTTTTTTGGTTATTATTATGCATTTGGGTATGGTAAAACTGAAACTGTTATTTTTATGTTAAGGGTAAAGGATTAAAGTGAACTGAATCCTGTTTAGAAGATACAATACCAGGGTTTTAAAGCTGTGTACAAATCTTAGAGGGAAATTGTGGGACACGTTGACAAAAAGATATCCTTTGGGGAAAATTAGTGAGGGTTGAAGGAGGAGAACAGGTTTGATTTCTTTTGATTTCTAGAAGTAGTGGTTATAATGTAGGCTTACACAGACAGATATTACACAGAAACACACATGACAGTATTGATTCCAGGCAAAAGGCCTCAAATTCATTTAGCTTTTAACTGAACTTAAAGAAGGACCAAAGAGGAAGGAAAGCATATATTTTGGTTAAGTCTGATAAACTAGAAGTAGAAGGTATTGTTACATTAAAAGGAGCAAATGAAATAAAAAGGCTATACCAAAAACAGGTTATAACATAGGAAATGTGAGGTTAAAATGAAGTTAGTGTTAACACACAGGAGTTGTTTCAAGGCAGCATTTAGCTATGATGAAATGTATGCAGGAGTAATTGCTTATATGCTTAAACTTAATTGATTAAAGTGGTTGTTTTCTTTTGGAGCTTTTAGTAGAATAGGCGCTTATAATGATTTTCTTGTTAAAAAGGTGACTTAAGATTAGAGTGGAGGAACTTGACAGGATGTTGATGATCAGATAAGGGAAAATAGAGCAAGCAACCGGACGTGAAAGCAGCGCTTAAAGGTTTTAAAGTGATGAGTAACGTTGAAGAATATATAAATACAAGTCAATAAGTTAAGAAGATAATTAGGATCAGGCTTTTGATTAAAGAGTCCCAGATAGGATAAGTTAGGGAGGTGCAGGAAAAGGTGTTTTGCTTCCTTTGCAGAAGATCTCGACGACCACAGGGAGGTCCGAGACCACAAGAGAGGGACCGAGAAAACCTAAGCTTACACATGGAGTGTTCTCGAAGGGGAGCTGGTGTTTATTACTGGACCAATTAGATGACATGAGGTTGTCTGATTTGCTGAGCCAGGACGCAATGTATTGCGACCTCTGGTGTTCCAGAGGTCGAGAGAGGGAGTGTGGAGCAGGGAAATTATTTTACTGCTATTGTTAAATAATAAATATAATCTGCAGCATGGATATTGCATTCAGAGGTTGAACAGTGTGTGTCTTTCAGAAAGACTAAGTGGCAGGCTGACAGGAAGTTGCAGAGAGTTTGCAGAAGTGAAAGCAGGAAGTTATTTTGAGCAGCAGGCTAAGACGATCATTGCTTTAACAATGTAACAGATAGCTTTAAGATGGCCTTAAGATGTTTATGATGATGTTAACTTTGTATTCCAGGTGCAGTTATAACTATTTTATACATATTGCATATCTGTGCTTATTTGAGTTGATGTTCAGGTTCTTTAAAGGTCTTAAGCTTCACTGACGTGACTGTTCAGGTGATACATGCTGAGGGAAAACTAGAACATAGAAGGAATTGCAATACATGCTTACAAAACACTTATATCAGGTCATTTTATATTAAGGTTTTAGTAGAGGTTCTTGGTTAAAACATTTATTTAGTAGAGGACATACACATAGTCTCAGTGAGCCTCTGGTCTGGTAAAAGGTCAGAAGTGCGAGAGGTGACATAGAGGCTGAGTGAGGTCAACACACACACATTAGTTAGATTTATTTATAGGAAAGAGTTTAGTCATGTCTGGCTGTAACTGCAAAATTGTCTCGGTAAAAGAGGAACCGTTCCTTGTTGTCTCGGCAAGAAAGAGGAACAAGACAAGAACTGAAAGGTAGACAGGAAGTGCCAGCCATGAAGATAGAAGACGATGTTCTTTTTAAACTGTGTTAAAAGTCGTTGTGGTTTTGATTTGACGTATGTGTATATATCCTGTCTGTGACGCATGAAGGGGCGTCAGTAAATCAAGCCCTGACGGTATAAAATCTGTGTATGCTTTGAGGAAGTCGAAGACTACTTGCTGTCTGCATACAGAGTGTCTTCCCACACGTGTGTAGTCATTAAAATCATTGTTTGACCAAGAGCTTCTGGACCATGGGTGGTTTGTACTCTCCTTCCTCAATTTTGAACCTTAACACAGGTATGCTGGTTAGCTGAGTGCATGTGAGAAAGGCAGAAACCAAGTAATTAATTAGTAATGTTATACTTTTTTTAAACCTATATTTTTTTTACTTTGTCACTGGAAGTCTTATGATTATCATCTTTAAGCACCCATAGTGAGCAAAGAAAATGCGATACTTTAGATGGAATAAAGTACGCGATGGATTTAAAAGGGAACAGTTTTGAAATGGCTCACATATCACTGTCCTGTTACTACATCAACACAGTTTGACCTGGCATTCATAAGATAGAAGCCCAGACAAAGAAACGCATTAGTTTACTATTGCTGTGCATCTACAGTATTTCCAGAGGTTCCATGTTTTAGGTTCCATGTTGATGTTTTCATACTTCCCTTTAAGGGGGACAGCATGGTTGTTTTCAATGGAGTTTCAACAGTGCACTCAGCTTTCATCTTTATCTACAGTACATTGTATTATTTCCCTTCATGTGTGCAACTATAGATAGGGGCATATGATACTGTTGATTCAGGCAGTCGATATACAGCCTGGGGTGTTAAGGTGTGTTTATTCACGGTCACAAAGCTGTTTCGAACTGGGGACATTGACAAAACAACTAGATGGGTTCATTTTAAATATGTCATACATCTCAGAAAGCACAGCTTTTGAAATGGTCTTGCCTATTGCATATTCTCAACACAATCTCATACTTTACTGTGAACATTTCCTTTTTGCCTAGTCTGAATTTGAGCTAACAAGGAGCTAGTCCATGCCGCATATTAATAGCTGGCTTTGTTCACTGTGAGAAGCACGCTCATCATCTGAGGTATGCATGAACAAAAGAGCACAAAATATGGCTCAACTACTGAGTAAAAAAATAAATCATACCCCACAATCCCAAATTTGGATAGCAAATACACCAATTTTTTTGCATATAGTCATCTAAAATCAGCTAATTACACCTAATATATCAAGACTAAATATAGATCAAGCGATTCAGCCTTTCAATGTATGATTTGAAATGAACACACTGGTGACACTAATGCTGAAACATCAGTAGGGATTACCGTTGGATTATATAACAAGGTTATTATGTTGTGACTTAGCTCTTGTTGCCATAGAAACAGCTATGTGACGGGACATGTGAAGTGATTTACCTGAGTACGATTCCCCAGAGGTGATCTCTCATATGGTCTGTGTGTGTGTGTGTGTGTGTGTGAGTGTGTGTGCTTGTGAGTGTGTGTGTTTACCCTCACATCCTCATCAAGATTACCTGCTTACAGAGTTTAGTTTACTTAACCAGAAGATTCCTAATCCCTCCTCATTTTCGCTGTGAATTTATAATCAACCTCTTTCTCCCTTCCTCAGTTTACCTCATCACTTGGAATACATCACCATATATCTTTACTTCCTTTGACTCTTGCCATGTCTCTCATTCAATCCTCTCAGTCTTATGTCAGTTCCTGTGTCTGGTTCATGCTCTGCCAGACAAAGGCAAGACACCTTCACCACTACGTGGGTGTGTTTATGTCCATTTCCCAGTGTCTGTGCTTCCCTGTGTGTGGCAGAGTGACAAAAGGTGACAGTGAGCAATGGTCCTGACTTAAAAGTGGGTGTGCTTGCTTGCGGATGTGTGTTGGGGTTAGGTAGATTGGTTTGTGTGTGTGTGTGTGTGTGTGTGTCTTCACACAATGATGGTGACAGTTGAGAGGGAACTGGGATGTGCAGAATTCCGTTCCGTCCTGATGCCCCTGTCACTTCTTGGCCTTGTTCCCTTCCCCTCAACTTCCCTTCGCACCCACCAAGAGGTGAGGGGTGAAATCAGTCACCCATACACAGGGGTGGCCATCCTCCCCTGGCCACAGACATCAGAGCAATGCCACAGATCCAAGAATCTCAAGATCAAAGAAACAACTGCATACATACTCTGAGAGTTGGTCAAGTCATCTTTAGGACTTTAACAAACTGAGTACAACTTCTTAAACACTGATCTTAGCAGTGCATTAAGAAGTGATTGAAACAAATTTCAAATAGCTGGCGTCTTTATATCTATATGATGCAAGAATAAGACTTTCTAGCCATTTCCCTTCACTGGAGGTCTATCAATGACTGGATATGCTCATACAGTAACTTTTCAGAAGATGAATTTTATAAAGACTCCATTTTCTCTCAGTTAGCTTCTAGCTGTACAAAATATATTTACAAGCACATTCACAAAATAGATACACCTCATAGGCATAATCAAAAAGTTCTGTGAATTCTGAGATGACTGAAACGGGACTTCTAAAAAAGCAGAAGTGCAGGCACATGGAGAACAGCACAACTTTATGCACCTCATATATTGTGCTACTTCCTCTTGGGATAAACTGGTGCCAAATATTGAATACTGTTCTTAAAGCATGCAGGCATTCTACACGCTTTCATCCAATAATTTCCAGACAGCGGGGGGAACACAAATCATTAGATGTGAGACATTATATGAATTACATAATAGTGTTAACGCACAGTCACAGACACTGACACCACAGTGCTATAATCAAATAATTCTTGACTGTCATCTTTTCTTGTATGCCTTTCCATCTCCAATTACACAGATACCAGGAGACACATTGGATAATTGTTTTAGAGTATATTGAGTATTCCTGAATATTTGTATCATGGTGCCATCATTATCATGGGACACATTATATTACGTTGAGACTTGCTTTGTGATTTCAACCCTAAAAGAGACTAGACTGCATAACATCACTGCTGTTGTAAAAAAAAAGAATAAAGGGATGTATTGGAATTAATAGAATTTCAGCCTACTTGATCTTGGGAACACTGCAACTAAAGGTGCTTAAAGGTGTTAGGCCAACTGCTAAATTTGATGCCTTTTAATATTGCAAAAACTTTGTTTTTGTGTTGACAGTCACTGTCCCTGCTAACAATATATTTCAAAGCACTTAGAGCTGTCCTCCAGGGGCAGGTTAGTGGTCGTTGCAACCAAACACAATGAGTCTATGGCGGCATGCTAATTGTGGCACTGCAGTTTAATTAGCATTAGTGTGGCATACCACAGTAATGAGCATACTGAGGTAATGGATGGCTGTGAACACAGCGACAGGTAGCGGTGGTGTAGAATTAATGTGTGGGTGAGAGAGGGGAGAAAGACAGAGAGAAAAAAAACGTTCAACGGATCTGCCAATTAGCTTTTCCCTCCGAAAAGGTTATTCGTTTGACAGCACCAAAGATGTCTTGGGAATACAAAGGATTGAAGGGGCAAGAAGCTTGCAGCATGACTTGCAAGTTTTATCAGCCATTTTGTGTTTACTAATGACTTCCTGAACTTTTTGTATCAGCCTAATAAGCTTGTACATATGTTGTCAAAGGAGCTTGCAAAGAAAACACATGTACATATCTTAGACAACTGTTTATGGAGACGTGATTGTGGGACACTGGCATACAACTGCATAGAAGCATTTAGATTTATGTTATCCTTCATTTACTATGAAACATAGTGGTACTCCAAAGACAATATAAGTTGTGGGCTTGTAAAACTTTACAAGTTTCAAGCAAATTGACACTTTTAGTAGCAGTATCATCTGGGTCCACTGATTCATTAGGGTGCCCCAGTATAATCACAGTTTACCTGTAGAGATTTACTACTGGTTGTACTGACAGATCTTATCTGATAAGCTAGAACATGACATCTGGCTATTGCCAGAAGCATGACATTACTACTCCCATTCCCATTAGTGTGCAAAAATCCCAAGCCATCTCTGATTTTTCTTTATGTTTTGCTCACAAAATTAGAAACAGATGCAGTGATTTATTTAAAAATATTTGTAAACTAGAAACTAGTGTTTCAAATATCCATCCATCCGCTTCCACTTATCCTTTTCAGGGTCGTGGGGGGTGCTGGAGCCTATCCCAGCTGTCATAGGGCGAGAGGCGGGGTACACCCTTGACAGGTCACCAGTCTGTCGGAGGGGTAACACACAGAGACAGACAACCATTCGCGCTCACATTCACACCTATGGGTAATTTGGATTAATCAATTAACCTATCCCCACAAGCTGTTGGGGGGATAGTGTTTCAAATATATAAATGTAAACAATTTTTTAGTTAACAATATTTGGTATGATGACTTTTGTTTCTCAATACAGCCTGAACTCTTTTAGACAAGCAAGTAATCTTCAGAAATAGTTCTCCAGGATTCTCGAAGGACATTCAACCTTTTTTTTTTAGATGTTAGCTGCCTTTTATTCTGTTCTCTGTCAAGATGATCCCACACTGCTTCAATAATTTTGTGGTCTGGGCCCTGTCCATTGTCACACTGAAAAATTATGCCATTGCCAATCAGATACTTTTTCGATGGTGTTACATGGCAGAGCAAAATCTGAAGTTACTTTTTTGCGTTAATAATTCCACCAGTTTTGACAAGAGCTCCAGGACCACTGGTTCAAATGCAGCTCCCGAACCATGACAGTCTTTAGCCTCCACAGATGGCTGTAGAAACTCACTGTACCTCTCTCTTGACCTGCGTACATATTGACGATGGTTGAACTAAAAATTTCTAATTTGTTGTCACTGATTTTTCATCCAAATCTTATTTAATTTGACATACCTCATCCTGTTCTCCCGGTTACCCTTCTTTATAATGGGCTTCTTGACAGCCACACTTCCACTGAGACCATTTTCAATGAGGCTTCAGTGAAAAGTAGATGGGTCAGTTGAAAGGAGTTGCATCTCCTAGGACCTGTGTCAGGTCTTTGTTGCATTTTTTCCTCATTTCTTAAGGAAATTACTTTAAAACTGCTGTAGATAGTTTTTTAGACCTGGCACTTCTAGTTTTTGTTTAAAAACGCTTTGGGAATACCTTCTTAGTGCAATAATGTTTTTATACCGGTCATATAATGTTATCTAAGGTCATTTAATAACTAAATTAGTATCAAACAACTAATTCAGAAAGACCGGTGCATAGAAGGAGAAACATTTTTCTTAAAAATATCTAAAAATATATATACATTTAACTAAGCAACTGAGAACAAATTATGTTTTTGTGACAGGCTGGTATCAACAATGTGTTAAATACAATTTAAAAAAGCTTTGCAAAGTTGTTTGTTATGTGTGGAAATAACAATGATTCATCTCTTGAATTAAGCAACTTTTTTATGCTTGAATGATTCATACGTGAGTGTTAAGTGGCTTTAAAAAAAAACCAAAACCAAAATCCCCTTCAAATAGTCAGGCACAAGGACTGGATTGAAAATGGATGGAAAAAGCAGCCAGACACCAACTTCAAAAGACTTTGAGAAAGGCTGAAGAACAACACCACTTTAAAACTGACAAGGAAGTCTTGCTCCATTGAAACAAAATATAAAGAAGTGAAGGGTTGTTCAAGATTTTTTCATCGTACTGTGTAGTGCACTCACACCTGACACAGATCAAAGGGGCAAAAATATGCAAAAATAAAAATGTAAAATAGAGCAAAACACATTTAAAATTATGATAAATAAATAAAAAATGCACACTGTAAATGGACTAGTGGAAGTAACGGTAACACATACGAACGTGCCCAGGAAGAATATAGTGTATGATAACTCTGCTGGAGATGGAGTGTAATTTGAATGGTGATATTGGAAAGAGGTAAGAGTAGGAGGAGAATAAGAAAATGAAAAAGTGAGAAAAGTGACAAGGAGAGAGTGATTTCAGTGCTCTGGGAATATTACCAATATCACAGCCAAAAGCAGAGATTGAGATATGTCAAACCAATTATTAATGTGAAGATATCTCAACATTAGCACGACTTGTCTCGAATTGACACTGATATCACAGAGGAATGTGTGATATTCTCAAAATCCATGCCAAATATGATGACATTCATTTTGACAATGGTACTTCTCCAAATATGGTTTCCAATCTGTCTGGCTGTCATGCACGATAGGCGTGTTGACAGCGTAGTTAACCACTTACAAAACTGACAGCTGACAGACTGGCATTACAGGGGGTAACATAACCACAACGTGGCTGTAACATTTTGTTATATTGGCTCCCTGCAGAAGTGCTTCTGCTTTACTTGGAAGGGTTGGTGTGTGGATGGAAGTAACAGAAAGCTTAATAAGCCCTATCAGACTAGCATGTACCAAAAAAACAGTGTAAACACGGTTGAATATAACAAGTATTGACTAATTTGTCAAATTCTGACATTTAAAGATAAATCTTTTTAAAAGTGACTTGTTTTGAAAGTGAAATGTTTTCACTCTGCAGCGTAGAATAAATCATGTAATGCATGCATGTAGGAATGCATTTATGGTTGCTTCTGCCCATATGGATACAGGAAGCCTATAATATGCTCACTCTTCTGTAGGAGGCTTTCCCCTGATTGACAGTGTGTGGTATTCAATGTCAATGGTAAAAGAGTAGGGGGGAAAAAAGAAAAAGATGAAAAGGAGGAGCTGCTTCGATTCAAAACTTTCCTTTCACCTGCTGAGTTTGACAGGCATTAGCATACGTTTTGCATCTTGGCAGAAGATGGCATGAGACGGCCGAGTCTGTTTAGCTGACAGGTGAGGCTCAAGGTTTAGTGAGCCCTCCCCGCTGGGAGGGGCGAGGGAGGGGGGTGTCTGATGTAAATTTTGATGGATCTAAACATATTTAGGGGGGTTTAAGGGATTTTGCAAATAGTAGGATAAATGGAAGCATATGTCTTCACGCAGCCGTGTGCATTCAAAGTCAAACATGTGAGTAATTATTGAAGATATTTGTCTTTCTAAACAAATGGTCAGTGTATGTCAAGGAAATGACTGCTATCAGAGAAGCAGACACACACACACACACACACACACACACACACACACACACACACACACACACACACACACACACACACACACACACACACAGAGCCAGGTGCACCATCCACTCCTGTTGATTTCCTCTCCTGTAATATTGATTGCCTTTCTCCTCTTCCCCTGGTGTTCTCTCTAACAGCTCCTCTCACCGATCTATAGAGTAAATAAAGGCAAAGCTGATAGAGAAGGAGTGTGTGTATGTGTGTGTGTGTAAGAGAGAGAGAGCGAGAGAGAGAGAGAGTGTGGGTGTGTGTGTGAGGGAGTGAGAGAGAGCAAGAGAGCTTGCAATTCTGCTTTTGCTCGGACCAGTGAGGTGATTTCAAGGTTGATTGGAAAAACAAACTATCTGGAAGAACACTTTTGAAGAGGAACCGCTTGCTATCCTTCCACTGAACACCCCTCTTTCCAGCACAAAGTGAGTGTGGGTGGGAGACCGTGTATGAGTCTGAGCTCTTCCTGGTTCGGCCCTTTTGCTATACGTTTGCTATATGTTATTAGGCCTTTGCTATGTGTGTTCAAGTCTCTGGTCTGTTGTCAGTGTACTAGGCCAGGTGCCTGCTTTCATCCTTTGTAAAAATATCTTCAGGCTTGGCCAGACCAGGAAAAAGCATTTCACAGGATAGCGATGCATTGAGTGTGAAGGCAGACAAACACACAAGCTCTATATTCCTATATTTATGTTTTTCCCTGCAGACTTTTCCTGAGGCTTTACATCATTAAACTGTTGTCATTCACTTACGGAGCTTACTGGTTTTCACTTCATGTCATAATGCTAGGTTAATCACTTCTATGATTGAGCAGGACTTGTGACCAGTCACAGAGGGAAATGGAGGATTTTGTGCTTGTCGTTAAATCATTACTTTAGTAAATGTGCCGCGTACAAGCAGATAGGCGAAGGTTGCAAGCTATACAGGCTTGTTTTGGTTTTATTTAACAGCTTTCACAATTAGAAAATGTGTTTGAAAATGTGCAAGCTTTACTGTTCAGTTTTGAGCTGTTGTATACTTAGTAAACAACGTATCAGTCCTTTTCGACTAAACTACTTCTTTGAGCAACAGTACTTTATGTTCAGAATCCACTGATCGACTCTTGCATGCAGCTATCCATCAATAATTGTTCCTTTTTTGTGTTACAACAGAAATATGGTTCAGCCAAGACAAAGCGGAGGTGGGTGAAGACGAAAAGAAAAACGTTAAACATTTCTGTCTTCCGAATATCAAACAGTTCAGCTTTCAATTGCTGAGATGCCTGAAGAAAAGTGCTTTGGATCAACCATGTGTGCATTTTTGTGTATGAGTGTACCAGACCTACACAACAAGGACAGGCTAACAGTCATGCTACCTTGCAAAATAAACCCTAGTTCTCCCACTTTCTTTATCCTTCAGCCTGTTTAACTTGTAAAGCTTCCTTTTTTGTTTTGGATAATTGAAAAGCGGCCATACAAAACAACTATTCAAAATATAGAAAACTGGAAAAAAGGACATTTTAAAAATACTCTCGAGAAAGTATTACATTTTACTGAGAACTACAGCTAAATGTGAAGATTGGCCATGTGTCTGTGTAAACACTTTTTCTTTTTGGAGGTCTGCTGGGATGTTATCTATCAAGCTGTGAATCAAGCCTGTTAATGGCTTTGCACTACTACTGACCTCACATTAAATAAAGTGGGTAGGAAGGAGTGGAAAGATACATACACAAATATTAACAGACTGCATACATGCTTCAGGACCTTCAAAGCATAATTTTCAAGCCCATGTCATCTCAGTGGATTTTTATGTTTCCAGACACATAATTATTTTCCAATTATCCTCTAGAGACCATTAAAAGTAACATGTTTATGTGGACTACAGAGTATTATGGTGTGTAATGCATTTGTATCTACACACGCATATTTGCATGAGCGACGGCACAATCCATGCACAGCAGTCAGTAATTAGTTGTCTGTGGTGAATTAGTAAATATACTCAACAGCTACATCCATCCTCCATTGTTTTAACATGAAGTTTACAAGTCTGTTATTAAACTTTGTTTTGCAATTTTCTCAAACATAATCAAGAAAAAATTCAATGGTTAGGAAAAAAACACAGCAATAATGTAAAGAATATGAAGTTATCCTTGGTGCTGAGGCCTAAATTTGGTAAATTAGGGAGCTATACAATAAATAAATTAACGGGCTAATAAAACAACAGCAGTGGTTGTGGCAGGAGTATAAAGTCCTGTCTACCCTGTGGTCGAGGTGGAACTCGGGGGGGTTTCAATTACACCAGGACCAAGTTAAGAATTCACATGCTGGGTAAGGGGGATGGACTTTGAGAAAGGTGAACCTGTGGTCGATCAGTCCCAATGGGTTGTGCATTTTACATTTTGTGGCTGTGTGCTACCGGGCTGTCTAAATGACAGAATGTGTGAGTGCTGATAGGTCCGCACAGGCTCACACACCAAACACAAACTCGCATGCACACAGCACACCTGTAATCTCTTTTTCCTGCCCTTGTGATGGTCAAACGTCTAGACACCTGAGATCGACTCAAGAGGCACTTTGGTTATTTTCTCGCTCTCTTTGGGTTCTATTCTTGTTTTCGGTGACTTGACACTAACTCTCAAGCAACAAGGGCTTGTGTGTGAGCATTCGTGGCTTATATGTGTGTGTTAAGACAGAGGTGAGCTGAAAGGGCTAAGTGTGACAGACCAATCTGTAACCACCCATTTCCTCTGACTGTTAGGATACGAAAAGTCTTAATGGGTTTGTAAGCACACATAAATCCATACTTAAACAGTACATATTACCACACATAGTGAATTGGTGATCGTGATAGAAATTAAATGTATGGTTGGAATTACTATATGTGTGTGACCTTGCTTATAACTTCTAATATGTGGCGCTCAAATGAGTGTTCACAGGCTGCATCCTATGTGCATCCTCTATTTTTATTTCTTATGTTCTGTTGCACAAACAGATACTTTTTTCGCCCGCCTTTCAGACACACTCACTCCCTGATCATTGAATATGTCATGATATCCTTGATACCTTGAGTGTTTCTTAGAATTTGCCAGTATCTATTCTTTACTATTCTGTTCCCTTAGCTCTCTCTTTATGACCTTGCCATTCATCTGTTATTCCCTTCATCTGTCCATCTTCACTTCTCTGCAGCTTTCAGTATGTTCCTCTCACACTCACCCTGCTACCCTGCCCTCACTGTGTCCTCTCAGTGCCAGCAGGGATGAAGGTGCTAAATGTACTCAGTCTCACTGATACACACACCTACGCACATTTACACACACTCTACCCCAGGGCTAGAACCAACACAAGAAACCAATTTTCAATTTACAGTGGAGTGGGAAATCTCCCTGCCCACAGCAAGCACTATCTCCCTCCCATCTTGAGGGACAAGGGTTTGACAGCAGCTGGGGTGTTTGCGAATTTGTGCTTATCTATGTGTGCATGCTTGTGCATTTCAAGGAAACAATGAGGGAGACGGTCTTAAAAGCAGGAGCAATAAGAAAAGAGAAGACAAAGGGGAACAGGGTGCAAGAAAAAGTAAATCATTTGTTTTTAATGAACTAATCTTGGAGATGTCATTCAACAGTTTTCTACAATAAAAGAAGCTATCACTTGCTTAGCGTCAACTGGGCTTGGTGCCCACTGGCAGTGCCCACCAGTATCTATGCTCTCACCAGGTTCTAGTTTCAGGGGTAGTAAACAATGCCAGTGGTTAGGTTTGGTAATGGATCTAAAGGGTGGGGTGGGGGGTTGTTGGCAAAAAGCTGATTCCCCAGGAAAGCAATCTGAGACTTGGCCTGCGCTGGCTTCAGGTGTCCCTAAAAGCTAAAAGACTGCAAAGGATGGAAAAGCGCCACATAGAGGTAGGGGAGTCTAACAACCCAAAACACCCTCAAAATGTCTGGTATGTTGGAGGCATAACAAATGAAAGAGAAGCAACTGAGCAAATACAGTATTTGTATGCATCAGGGGTAAGCAGGAAAGAGAGAACTGCATGTGTGTTTAGGTCTGAGAGAGTTCTAACAGGACTTACATGTTGTGCAGAACACACCAGCCACAGTGGGGATCTCCGGATCCAAGACATTCGCTGCAGGTTGTGTACTGACCACACGCCTCCACTGGGATCCTCGACAGCTGCAATGAGATACAAATATCATTAACATACAGCAGAAAGCTGTGTGGCTGCATGAATAATGCGAGGATGAGCAGAAATACCAAAAGGAGAACATTACCACAAGACACAGAGAGGGCCTGAAACTAGTGAAAGTGATATATAATATTCTGAAACAAAACAGAAACATTGTGTTCAGGTTTTGGCAGAGAGACATAATGATACATTTTCAAGACATCAA
This sequence comes from Aulonocara sp. 'chitande type north' Nkhata Bay, assembly GCF_057382095.1. NCBI lineage: Eukaryota > Metazoa > Chordata > Actinopteri > Cichliformes > Cichlidae > Aulonocara > Aulonocara sp. 'chitande type north' Nkhata Bay. The sequence continues at coordinate 31,136,485 of NC_141360.1, read as the reverse complement.
ATAAGAAAGTGCAGTGAGCAGGAATCTTTGGATAATGGTGTCATAGACAGCTTCTTCAGATCAGCAATACTGCTGTTGCAATTAGCAGTATCTGTCTGCTGTATGGTCGAGGTAAGTGTAGGTGCAGAGGTGACGGTGATAGTAACGCCTTTTACTGAAAACATAATATATAATATATTGTTACAGAGTTATTGTTTCCATCTAGGATGACTCAGATCAACACAAAATGATCATTAAAACAATTATTCTAGTTGTAAATTGTCTCTATTAAACACAATTACATCATGAAGATGTGGAAGATTCAATTAAAGCCTTCCTTTTATCTTGATTTACGCAACAGCCCGAAAAACAAATCCATCTAAAGCACTAGTTTTACCCACTATACTGTATAGACACATAAATTCTTTTAGTTTCATGACCGATTTCTATTAAAATGTTATTTTTCGACAGCTCCCCCGTTGCTCCAATCGACCTCGTTCCATATGGGAAACTTGGCCCCTTGGGACAGCCGTCCATCCATTATGATGTATAGCCTTGCCAATTCAAAGTGGCATTGACTGGCACTGATTGGCATGGGCCATGAGTGACCGAGCACAAGGGGCAAAGCTGAGGTAGATCTCGGGCTGTCCCCCTCCTCTTGTCTCCATGGTAACTGCATGGTGCAATAATAGGTGTTGCTGGCACTTTTGATAAATGAGCTGTCATTGGTAGATGACCGCTGTCACTCAGGCTGCTCTGTGATGACAGCCAAGAAAGAGAGACAACATCGTCGGTGTTGGACCGATGTGGGTAAAAAGGGTGCACGTGTGCCTGCATACTTCTGGAATTACTAAAAAACAGTGGAAAAAAATTGTTAGAAGAAAGGTACAAATAGTTTGTTTTTGCTTTTAACATCCAAGTTGAGTTTCTTCAACTTTTTCTCACATGAAACTTTAAAAAATTGTTTCTTTTATTTTAAAACCCACTTAACATAAAGGAACTAGAAGGCTACACTATCATTGTGTGTCACCCAGCGATAGTATACATCCGTGGTATGATTTAAACCACTGGACCTAGTTTCAAGAAAGTCTCAAAATTTGGCAGTCACTTTGGTAACACCCCCAAGCAATTATTGTACTATTTAAATGAAAAGGGAGACAGTTAAAACAGATGCAATGTCCAATGAGATATAAAAATGCATGCTGTCATATCTGTTATATTCATTAACCGACTCCTCAAACTAAACCACAAATGTCATGCTAATTCATGCTATGAATATGATTAGACAAGAAAAATAATATTCTATCCTACATGTTTGCTATTTTTAACAAGTACAGGTATGGCTGCCATCACACAATTGAATCTATGGGCTGCATGTGTCATGTGCAACACGACTGACTCATATGGTGCCCTGTTCAGCTTTTAATTGGCTCTTCAGGGGCAGGGCCAGGACACCTTTACCATTACAGGATTCTCCAGTGCATATTTATTAAGGATTCTTTGAGTGATTCACTGAAGATGTATCATGGAGAGGACAAAAGTAAGTCTTACATCAAAATACTCAATAGACTTATTATACCTTTGCTGAATACTCAAACCCATTATCCTGGATACCTGAGAGACATTACATTTATAGCAAAAAGAATTACAAAAATATAGATAGAGAAGTTTGAGTAAGAGGTCAGCTCAAGCGCAACTTGCTAAAGAAAACATGGATTTAATGCCCTGTTCGCAAATACTAATGCAGTCATGGTGAGTACTGATGTAATTTAGGTCTTAAATCAACCACCTACAATATGAACTGAGGATCAAACTGTTTTGCATACTGCTCTCTCTCTGTGTACCTCTGGATATATGAGATGTAATTATACATGTCGTTGCAGCACATTTTACTGACTAAATTCCATATTTGAGGGTATGAAAAGGACCATAATTAAACCATGCAATGTAGGGCATGACAGAATGTAACAAGAGATCAGAAATGCCTGTGCCTAGTGGTATCTCTAAAGCACAGCCTGCCACTGACGGCGGTTCTCTCTGTTGGACTATCACACAGCACATCTCTGCCTGACAGCCTCTCTCAAATAATAATAATAAAAAAAAAACCCCACACAAGTCAAGTCAGTTTTGCTCACGCTGATGGTGGAAGTCATATTTCAAGACATATGCACACTGATGCACAAGAACCACAGACATCCACATACAGTACTACTGGAGTCATGCAGTGACACATGACGGAGAAACTCAAAAAAAAACATACTAGTGCATTGTTCCTTCTCTTTCTCGCGACATTTATGCATCTTTGCAAGTACTATAAATAGCGTACTCGCTTGCAAACACACACACACACACACACACACACACACACACATACACACACATTCTAAAACAGATTCACACACAGCTGAATAAATTCAGAGGAGGCGTATTTCCTTGTCAAAGTCAAGAGGAATCCAGCTTGCTATTACAGATTAGAGACAAAGCACTTCTGTGTGCTAAGCTTGTGTCTGCTCTGGGGGAAAAAAATAGCTAGTATTTTTTGCCCTCCCTACTGTGTAGAGGCGTATTTGCATTAGGTAGATAAAGAGAATGAGTTTGAGATGGAATCGGGGAGATAGTGGAGAAATGGTGTGTGCACATGATCAAACTCAACACTGATCGTCATTGCACGGTGCATCTTGCGAGATAGATTTCCTGCTTTCCTGTCACTCTCCACCGGGCCTGCACCTCCTCCTGCAATCCAGCACTGCCTCGCCCCACTGCCAGCTAAAATAAGCTCTAAGTCACTAAAGAGAAAGGCCATTGTGATAGCCTATAGTGGGATTTCAGCTCCAAAAAGCCTTATCGTAAGAGTATATGAAAGCACGATTTCTCTTTGCCGGTGCATGTGCGTATTTATGTCATCTACGTGGCCGTGACACGCCATCAAGTGGTTTGTCACCTTGTGATCTGCCATAGAAACTAAGCACCCAGACAGAACTGTAGCAAAAGATGCCACTGTATCTTTACAATTTAACACTTCATCAGTGGCAGATATGCTGATACACACATCGCCCACAACTATACACCTACACAAAAAAAACCTCACATGGAATTAAACTTCGATTATAATGGAATGAACCTCCTGATGCCTATCAACGCCTCAGATGCCTGCATCTGGGGAGATGGTTTTATTGAACAGATAAAACATACACACAAACAAAGGCAAACACACACCACCATTCAGAGCATGGCAAAAATGATGGGTGCCGATGTGGCTCCTCTGTTCCAGAGCACACATCCTGATATCATTCATTCTCCCTCTGTTTCTATCTGTCTGTCTCTGTCACTCAGATGCTCTGAGGTGTGTAAGATCATACATTCATCATCTCTCCAGAGCTTCGCTCCTCTATCGGACACACACACACACACTTTAGCGAGCAATACTTTTGTCTCCTCTTTTATCAAAAAATTGAGGGATTTGGTGGCTAAACGACCCAATGCACCCCTTGTCCCTCTCATCTCGATATCACATTCATTTCATGCTATCTTCTTCGTGGGCTTTGCCAGTGAGACGACCATTACGGCTCGCAGTCTCTCCACTATGACCGTGCTATCATATCAGCAGGGATAAATACAAAGGATGGGGTGCATGGCATTTATAATTCCCTCCGTGTTTCAGGTGAGTAAATGACAGCCATTACACCCTGCACTCTCCCTCCTTTCACAATAGGGAGAGATGGAGGCTGCTGAACATAATCGTGCTTTTTAAAAAAGGCAGAGATCACAGAAGTACTTGATACCCTAATGTGTGGGGAGGAAGATGAAGACGCACTTGATCATTTACTGTGGCGGCACAATGGCATCAAATTATATATACAGTTTATATGTGTAAGATGGGTATCAAGGGAATTGGGGTGTCAGGGTGGGGGCCTTTGCATCTTCAAATTTTTACTTTAAAACCTTAATCATTCCACTAAGGAAAGACTGTCTTTGTTTTTCTTTGCTCCCTCTTTTACTCTGACTCCCCTTCTTCTTACACAATGCCAGGGGCATCCAAGTCAACTTGCAATGGGGAAAGTGATCATTTATTAAATCGGCAGAGACTTTTATTATCAACTAATTCTTCAGCCTAATCTCTATTCCTCTCTTTATCCCACTCTTTTCCTGCCCACTCCACTTGTAATTAAACAGGGATTCCACCTGCAGCTAAACTAAACCACTCCAAATGAACAGAGAGAGGGAAATTAAAGTGATAGCCCAATCCTGCTTCACAGCCTGTAGGGCACACTGAACTTCTCTTATCTTTTCTCTTCTTCCTCCCGGCTAGCTTCGTCTTTTTCTCCTTCCCTGGTGTGAGTTTGTTCATTAGTTCAGCACAGTGTTGGCAATCCTTTTGGCTGGGAAGTGAAATTAACAAGAAATAATGTGCTAAATGTAAGTAATGTGGTGCTTTTTGGTTATTTTCAAACCAACACAATGCAGTGCATTTGAGAACGATGTATTGCTTCTTACAGCAGAAGAAAGCAAAGCAGTGCCAGTGTGCATGCCACCATCTGTATTGTTTTAAAGTTTACAACTCAAGCTTTTTCAACTCCCCTCAAATACACCCACACCCACCCAGGGTAAAGCTACTGATCATTTATTCCAAGTGGTCAAGCAGCATTTTGTTTCTTGTTTACTTCGCCTTATAAATCCTGAATGTTCTTCTCTTCTAACGCAGAATGTGAGTTGATGCTTCATTTGCTTCAGTGTGACTTCCTTTTTTTGTCTTTCTGTATCGCACCTCCAGCTGGATGAAGGTGCGTTAAAGTCAAATGAAGTTAAAGTCAAATGAAGCGAGGGACACGTCAACGATCCACTGCCTCGTCACAGCCGACGTCCCACTCAATCCGTCAGCCACCAAACAATGGTATTATATCACAAACTCAGCTAACAGAGCGGGCCAGTGGCTGCAGGTTCAATATTGGTTTCATTTGACGTTCCAGAGGTTAAATGACAAAGCCATCTATTGCACTGTCAGGATTGTCAGCTTAAGACAAATGACTCTGTTACAATCAATCATTTTTATTTATCCTATCACTCCAAAGACAGTGAGCCCTCCGTTCAAAGAGAGGAAAAAAGCAGGTGAACAAGCTTGAAACAGTTTAGTTTATGCTTACTTAAATTTGGAACCAAGGTTTAAGGGCAAAAAGCAAAATCATATCAGCCACCTCATCCGAGGAAGGTCCCGGGTTCGTATCAAGGCTAGGGCCTTTCTCCTTGTGTCTACTTGGGTTCTCTCCAGGTATTCTGCTTCCTCCCACAGGCCAAAAATATGCATGTTAAGTTAATTAGCAATTCTAAATTTACAGTGAGCATGAATGCTTGTCTGTCTCTCTATTAGCCATGCACCAGATTGGCAAACTGTCCAGGGTGTACCCTGCCTCTCGCCTTATGACAGCTTCAACACCCCCACAAGCCCAAATTGGATAAGGCGAAAAAAGATGGATGCTAATGTTGTCCTATTACTGTACATAGTTACTGCAAGAACCAAGACATGTTGGTCAGTAAACACAAAAAAAGTACTTGCACAGAGTCTAAATCTGCACAGAATGCGTCATTGGGCCCTTGGATAAAATAAGGCCTGTATCATGAAGAAGGAGTGCACTGTTTGGACTATTTCCAGTAGCCAAGACGCTCAGAGATGATGGTGACTCACTTGAATGACAATTTTTAAAAAAAATCGAATTTCTGTCTTCTTTTATTTAGTGATGTCCTTGCAGAAATTAGTTGAACAAGACTGTGAAAACAGACTGAGAAACATACTGCAACAGGGAAAAAGTTAACAAGTGAGACAACGGGAGAAAGAAGAACGGGGTAACATTAAAAATGAGACTTTGTATCAGGGAAGAGTTCGCTTCAACCTTGTCTGCCCCACTTTATTGACATTTTTCAGAAGCTTGTCAGGCAGCAGTGATCGCGACATATCAGCTCTCTTCACTTGCCTTGTTAGACCACAATGTGCCTGTAGCTAAACTGGGACACAACATAATATGCACATCTAAACACCCTCGTAACTTCCATCTGCACACTAGAGAGGTGAGAGAAGCCAAATTCCAAGAGATGTGGTAGAAAGTTTCCTGCTGACAAAAATTAAAGGACGCTTGTACTAAACGTCTTGGATGAGATGCAAAGGCGCAATACTTCTACAAATTGGCTTGTCGGATTTCCCTTGGGGGGGATGGGGGTAAAAAAAAAAAATCCATTTGACTTTGAACGATCTCACCCACTATGGTACACATTTTCAATAATTCACACTTACAGATCTACATTTGCTACGGTGAACATAAATAATTTAGCACAATGAGCGTGGAAGTCACAGTACTTTCCAGCAACGGTTTATATGCTGAATGAGAAGCTTTAGTATAGGTGGGGAAAAGAAATACCCAAGCACGAGGGCAATTTAGGAACATGGCAGAAAACAATCTAACCACTGGCTCACAGCTCAGTGGCTGGCAGGATAAGTTAATGCATTTGCTGTGTTTGCTGTAGGGTAATGGTATAGCTATGGGAACACTAAAAGATGAATTGAAAGAAAAAGACACAGCAAACAACCTCTGGAACAGCTCTCGAATGCCCTCAAACACATGTCAAGGCTTGGCACAGTCAGCTGCTGACTAATGTGCTTTGCCATTAAAATCATATTAATAGAAATTACATTCTCCTGATTGGATCCAAGTTGTTTTTACTCCAACTGACATAAAACCCTACTTAGAGCAGTGGTTCTCAGCATTTTTTCTGGCATGAACCACTTCAAAAGCTGAAAAAGATTCCCGCACCACACGCCACAATTTTTCAGTCATTAAAAAAAGATCCGACTTAGCTTCAGCTTTGCCTTCTTTATTTTCCTATTCAAAACACATTCGTTTGATTTAATTTAATTTTTCCCGAGTCAAACAAAGATCACAGTTTCAGGGCCACAGACTTAGCCGTAGTGTTTGTGGACATGTACCATATTCTTGTTATAATTCAAAGTTATGATTCTGTGCATTTCACCAAAGCCATTAATGGAAAGCTTGCAAGATTAATGCAACGAGATCCCTCTCTTTGATTGGATGACCTTTATTTATTAAATATGGAAAAGAAAGAATGTATGCGTTAAAATAAGCTTTTTATATCAGAACTAGTCACAATTCATCACTTCAGAGGGGCAACGAATATATTTATAGCTTTTACTAAAAATGTTGCTGTGTGGTGTGCACTTCAACTCCCTTTCACTAATGGTGAAATGATCCCGGAGATCCAGTGACACCTCCTCATTCATTCTACCCAGGTGTAGTTGACAGATGAACCAGTGTTAACAGAATAGCAACATAATAACGGACTACGCTACCAGCTCATATTAACAGTGGGATTGACCTGCCCTTGTCACTCAAACTGCAACCTTAGCATCCATAATGACACCCAGTTCTATAATCTAACTGTCCCCTTTATACCAGAACACCTATTTAGCCCACTAATAGGATGACTTGTGCATGCGCGTGTGCACATGTGTGCGTATGTGTGAGTGAAAAGAAGATCCAATTAAAGGACAGCCAATCACTGAATTAATGAGGGGAAGGCAGGGATGACAGATTACTTTACTAGTATGGAATTGGGGGGGGGGGGGGGAATGGGGGCGGTGGGAGATTGGGGGATGGTGCTTGGTTTAAATGACAATGGGGAGTCAGATACAGTTAGAAATGGGATACAGATGGAACGGAAGGGGGGACAAGAGAAAACACAAAAGACTGAGCCCTCATGTACTTTCATTTGAGAAAATATCAGGGGCAACAAGAGGCAAATTCTGTAACCCTGAAATAAAACAAGACTAACAAACATCACACAGTCACAAGATGGAGCAAAGAGGCAGGAAAAGGCAGCAAAATGAATAAATAAAACACGCAAGGACACGAAAGAAATACAATGTCGACATCATTTTGAGAACACACAATACAGCGTGAGAATGTGTGTTTGTCTAAGTGTTTGGCCAGCTTCCTTCTCTAATGAGTGTATAATTTGACACAGACAAGCAGGGTATAGTGTGACTCTCAGCACGATAGTCAAACCCTGAAGGCTGATTTATACTTCTCTGCCAAGATGTTCCAGTAGTTCTGCCCCATTGTAACTTATTTATAATTGATTACAGTTAATTGCCAACTGATTTAGGCAAGACAAAAAGACTATAAATACAGCGTGACACACTTAAAAAGTAATCATTACTTTAAATGCACTTTTAAATTAAACTGTAATTCTGCACAGAGACTTTATAGCTACTGTTAATTTTCTGCTGTCATCCTTGGCTGGGTTTTTCTTTTTCTTTGCAATGAGAGTGACAATATTCACCTTTACACTGAAGATGGCTCTGCTAGTTAAATAGCAGATACCAATACACACGTTCTGTCAAGGATAAAGAAAAAAAACACTGGGCTGCAGAATCATTATAAGGCCCAACTATTCATGTTTGCTTTCTTTCATTCCCAGTGTGATTTCAGAGTGATGATTGCTGGGGGAACAAAGAGTGGATCTCTCTAGCATTAATAGACAGACGAAGCTTCCAGAGCCTTTTCCCATCTTTGTATAAGTTGTCTTCATTGTAAATTGTGTGAAAGAGAAATATGAGCAACAAAGTAGTTCAGCTTTATTCAGGTCAACTTTACTTCCAGCAGAATCTCAAACCTCAAAGCCTCTGCTTGAATCCATTTCTACTGTATCTTCTTCTAGGAGAGGTCTCGTCCCTCATAATGATACGCTTAATGTTACGATTATGTGACTTGTGTGTTATCAGAATCAGAATGGGTTTTATTGCCAAATGTTGAGCGGGTTTACAACATTAGGAAATTGCTGCGGTGCTTCAGTGCAAACATACTGTTATAAATTACTCTTAAATAGACATGAAAAATAAAAATAAGAATAAGAATTAAAAGTGCTAAGTAGATAGATAGATATATACATGATATATACATGAGTGCAGGTGGTGATCAGTGCCAAACATGGAATGATGCAGTGAACACAGCGTAGGGTCATGTGTTAGTGGTGGGAACAGTCATACGGTTATTGTTCATGTGTTCAACAGCAGAGGGGAAGAAACTGTTCTTATGGCGAGAGGTTCTGGTGCGAATGGACCGGAGCCTCCTGCCTGAGGGGAGCAGGTCAAACAGACTGTGTCCAGGGTGAGAAGGGTCAGCTGAGATCCGAGCTGCACGCCCCAGTGTCCTGGAGGTGTACAGGTCCTGCAGAGATGGGAGTCTGCAGCCAACCACCTTCTCAGCAAAGCGCACAACACGCTTATGTTATCTCCTTTACAGTGATGACATCTCAACCAAACCGAGCAACTATATAAGATGTGCTAGATAATCCTCTCCACTTCCAACAACCCAAATGAGAGAAAGGTTTAAACATTGGGGTTTGATCCTGCCAGTTCTGGAGACTCAATCCCAAAACAGAGCAACCAATTATTGCAGCATGTCATGCCCAAATACCATACTAACACACTTTGTATTTTGTGTGCCAAATGTAGTACAATAAGAATCATTCTTATTAACTTCTTCTTTACTTTTGACAAAAGAAGTGAGCTTTAAATTAATTTTTAATGCTCTTTCTCTGCGTCTTCTCCTCCAGTATAAGTATTTGACCTTCACTGTTCGGTGCCGAGTTCACACAGCAGCCAGAATCCAGAGGTATCCCCCCTCTTGGTCGGGCATCGCCAATAAGAAGGGGAGTAATTCAAGGCTATGCACAGTATGGGTCCAGCTACATCGACCAGCTTTGTTCTGGCCTCCTGTTGTGGGCACCCTTGGTCTTCTCCTTCTATCCCTTTTTGTATTTCTCCTTCTTTTCAAATATCATACTCTCCGTCTTTGAGTATCTGTGTCCCAGGCCCCAGAAACAGCAGGTGGCCTGTTGCTATTGACCAACTCGAGCTGTTTTAATAGCGTTTGACACTCCTGGGAATTGGCAAATGTGTATGTGTACGCTGGATGTTATTTTAAACTGCCCCAGTGATCCAGCAAATAGCGTGGTAGCCAGCACTGCGGTGTGCTAGGGTGACCACAACATGCCCTTTGAACTTGGCACTAACTGTTAAGGCTGACAGCCAAGAAATTTAAGGCAATCTGCGAATAAAAATCAGGCGCCAATTCTTTTACGTTGAAGCAGCAGATCTGCATTAAGGCCAAAAGCAAAGTAATGTCATGTATGTTAATGGCAAATCTTATGCGGGTAATTTATTTGTTGATTAAATGTGTGATAAATAAAAACAAACATGTATTATGTCAGATTATATCTTTGTTTGAGTTTGTAGACGACTTATGAAAAGCTGTTTTGGCCTGAAGCAATGGCGTGACAGGAAACAGTTCAACTAGACATTGCAGGAAAATCTTCAAGAACTAACTTGCTGAGAAAAAAAAAAGACATGCTGTGCAAAACTATAATTTCAAAATACTGTTGCGACATGTTCTCGACATTTCACATGCAAGAATTTAGGTTCATCTCCTTCACTAATTGAAGGCACTTGGAAACAGCTCTGATTCACAGAAAAATCAGGACAGTGATGGCAAAGTTGCATATTTTAGCTGTCTAATCGACATTGAGAATTACAAATAGCTAGTTTATACTGCTTACTTAGGACACACTGAGGTATTACATTGAAATAGAACATCAATAATGGACTTAAAATAGCGCTAACCTATGAAGGTGTTGCTCAAACATAAAGCAAATAAATGAAACAAAGTTACTCTTAGTTGTATGTCTCATCCTTTTCTATAAACACTTCAGGACTAAAGAAGAATGTGTGTTTGTGCACTGGATTTATCTGTGTATTTATCTGCATATTCCATGTGGGGTGTTCATTAACTGCTTTCTCTATTTGTATGTATGGTAATTCCCAAATGTTCCTCCCAAACAGTTAGTGTAGGTTAGCGCCGCAACTGGGCTAATAGACTAATTATTACCAAGGCCTTATGCAGACACACACACGCAAACACAGACATAAAGCACACACGCACAACGACTACAGGACAAAAAATACTCCACTCCATGCTTCTTTTTTTCAATATAAGCTAATTGGCATGCAAATTAAAAAAATACTAAATTTGTAACACGATGTTGTGCAATAAAAGCGAGACATAAAGAAATCTAACGAGGGTTAGTGAGGGTAAAAAAAATGGAAGTCAAATATTTTTAATAATTCATTTGTTAATCTGTACTATTTTTTATAAAGCCAATTACATGGAGTACAATCTAAGAGAAAGGGAAATAAAACACAAATTCTCACACTGCTGGTTAACAGATTTGCACAAAAGAGTAGTAATTGGATGCCGTGACAAATAACATCCTAAATGTCCTTATTTTGCTCACTTGTGTTCCTTTGCTTTCCCGCTCGCTCTACAGATGGGCTGACGAGGAGAGGCAATGAGAGCACCATCTGAAAGGGCACCTTCAACTCACTGATATTTTAAAAGGTTATCACGATAATCTGGCCACTTAAAATGTGAACACATTTACACACGCATTCACACACACACACACACACACATACACATACACACAAACAAATTGCAATGCACTACATTAGTAAATAGTGACACTTCCACGGTGCCAGAGAGGTCTATAATCCTCTGGAAGCTACAAACAATGTGCAGGGGTAACAACTGATGCCAACAAAACAGCAGTGGCCTTCTGTGATTGTGGGTGGCAGGAGATAAAGCGGCGAGAGAGCGAGCGTGAGAGAGGGAATGATATGCACATTATCCGTACTTCAGAGCTCCTGCAAAATTATTTCTAACAGTCGCATTAATAATGAACAGCAAACAGAGACAGCGATTCACTGGTGGCTTGATTTGGCCTTTATGATTTAATTGCTAACAGTGCCTCGTGGAAAGTGTTGCAGCGGTTAAATGTAACTAAATAAATGCTGCAATTAGATGCAGTTCTGAGGTGCTGATGCGCTACATCGGCAAAAGCACTGAGTCACCTGCAGATTGCCCTTACAGGAGCTGCTTGGCCATGGAAACCCATGATGTGAAGCTCCCAGCTCATAACTTTTGTGGTGATGTTAACACCAGATGAGGTGTGGAACTCTGCGCCTCAGCACTCTGTAATCCTGCTCCCATAACGTTATGTCGTCTGTCAATTCGAATTGCTGTGGGTCCAAAAATATATCCACTTTCCAAAAAACTGACTTGTTACAATTGTGGGATCCTATTACAGGAGCACAAATTCTCCCCAAATGACCCATTCTTCATGATTTTAAAGGCAGAATGCATTGCTGGGTGCGTGATTTTATTCACCTGCGGCAATGGGACTAAAATTAAAGCTGAGTTCAAAGACTAAGAGGTGTGGCCCATTACCTTTATTGTTGGTGCATTGTTAGGCCAAAGTTAAAAAAAAAAAGTATGATCTTGTTGAGATATATAAGGAGCTTTTTACTATTCTATATAATATTTCTCTTCTGCATTGTCCCGTTTCTTTCCTCTCACCCCAACAGTTGGGGTGAGAGCCCTGAGCCTGGTTCTCCCAGAAGTTCCTTCGTTTTAAAAGGGAGTTTTTCCATCCCACATCCCAAGTGTTTGCTCATTGTGGCTCAACTGATTGTTGGCAATTTTAATGTATTATTGTAGGGTCTTTACCTTCAAATATGAATCATTGTGCAATGAGGTGACTGGTGTTCTTGATTTAGCACTATATAATTAAAATGGAATTTGAAATGAATCTACAGTATCTGTAAGTATCCATCAGTATGTCAACAGATTTTTCAGTTATTTTAATGCTGTATTGATAATTAAGCTACTATTGGTAGCTTCAGTTAAGCAAAATGTGTGCTTATTTCTTTGACTGTAAATGAATTTGTCGTTTTATGATTGTGACCTTGCTTTGGTCATCATGCTTTTGTACATGTAAATTACGATACAAGTCCATGCCTGTGTTTTGTGGTGAATATAAAGAGAACGTGAACATCTAACATAGTCAGCCAGTCAGGGAGGTGTCCATTTACGTGACTTTTCGTGGTGCTATTTTGGCAAGGTTTTGCCTCTGATAGGTGTTCGCCGACTCTGTGTCTGTGTCCATTACATAGAGTGCTGCTATTTCACTCCACATTCCATGTCATCAAAGGTACCAAGAGAGATGTGTGAATCTGCCTGCTCAGACATACACACACCAGCACACACCAAAGTGGACTAAGACCACTCTTCTCTCTTGCCATAATTCAACACATTTATTCACTCCAGCTCTACCCTCACAGCCTGTTTCTATAAAAAGACATGGTCACAACATCCAATGGTCCATCTAATCCTCTTCCCTCCTCTAGTCAGGCTGTAATGAAATCCTCTATTGCCATACCAAAGGTTATTCTACCCTGTGACATAAGAAAATGATAAATGCCAGTGGTTATGATACTGAGTCAGCAGGGAGGAGTTTTGATGTATGTGTTTGTTTGTGTGTCTGACCTGGGTCTCAGACATGACATAGAGGTAGTGATGGTCAGAAGAGAAGGCCATGTCTCTGAGGATGGGTCCATTCTCCACAGCCTGCACAGTCTCATACTGAAGGGCACGGGAGGAGCCATCTACACGAATCTAAAAACGAGAAGAGAAGCACATTAAAAGATTAACATACTGCATTTATTATACATTTTCAATCACTCTTTCACAACCATTGCGCTCATGGGTACTGCAATCATGACATTAAAACTTCACATGAATCAACTGCTAAGTCCAATTACATAAATGTGTAACTGAGTAAATGGCTAAAGACATAACATCGAAATAAAGAACAGCTGAGGTGCAAATAAGAAACACAGGAGAGAAAACGGTTGCCTTCCAGGAAGGACTTGGCAGTGGAACAAAGGTGGTATCTAGGACAACAAAGCGTGCAAATACAAATGAAGGAATCGTTTAAAAGGTAATTTTGGATGTTTTTATTAGCTAAACTGCCCAGGATATACTGACTTGGGATTTTTGCCTTGCATCAAGGCTGTCGGTGCTGTTGCTGAGAAGGACATCTTTCTCTATCACAGTTTAAGCCATTCAAAAGTGATTATGGTAATAAGGCATCTGGGCAAGAGGTGTGGTCTATGGGCCCCTAGGTGAGTTTATTCAGCAGAAAGTGCATGGAATTGAGCCCACGCACACTTGCTGATGTGATGGAAGTGGTCTGGGTTGTGCCAGAACATCTGCTTACATTGTGTTTCTCTCTCTCTCTCTCTCTTACACACACACACACACACACACACACACACACACACACACACACACACACACACACGCACACAATCAGATTGATTGTGTGTGCTGCAAATGATCCTTTCCAAATCTTGTCCTCTGGCTCCATTTTTCCAGTAACACAAAGTCCTGACTCTACCTAACTAAGCAACTTTCAGCACCCAATAGAATAGACAAACACACACAGACACACACGCACAGCCCTTTCTGGGTTTTTTTGACAGGTGTGAACTAAGTCTTGTTAAAGTTGTGATGACTCTTGGTAGTTCTTTGTGCTCTTCAGCACTTACGGGTTCACAGGTAACAGGCATAAACAGGAGATAATTGGATAGGAAGCAGATGGTCGACTAGACAGATGAGTCATTTTTTGATTAATTATAATAACCCTAGGACATCATACTCTGTGTTCTGTCTGAATATCATAACCTGATACACCTCAAGTTAAAGTCTCTTTCAGGTCAAGTAGCCTGACTGAACCGTTCAATAAAAGGTGGTTATCTTTGTTAAAGGCTGGATAAAAAGGACTAGTGGGCATTTACGTTTTTTAAACTTCATCTTAAGATGGATTTTGAGGAAATTACTCTAAGTTTTTCTCTCTCTCATGCCTTTGAATTTCCATCACTAAACTTTTAAGGTAATGTTAAGAAACTCAATCAGGATGTTCTTTCTAGTAAGTGACAATGTTAGTTGGTTCTACTTTTCCTTTACTCTCTACATAACAAAAACCAAAGAATCTGCAGCTCTTTATAGTTCAAAGCAACTTTTTTTTGTCTTTGCTTTGACAGTCAACTATTGTAGAGCAAAGAAAGAAACCTACTATAAGTATACTGGCTGCAGCTTAAGTGCTGCCCTGTCCTGCTGTTTCTACTGATATCCCATTTCACAACATCGCATTTCTTTAAACAGACACCTTGTTTAACCCCGACTTCACCCCACTCTCCCTCCTTTTTTGTTTCTCATTCATTCTCCTTCCTCTCTCTTTTTTTTCAGCCTCCTGCTTGGCTCGTGTAGTGACCTCGATCTCAAAGAACCTTGAGTTCTTTTTTTCCACTGGGAGCCATTGTATGCAGGGTCAGTTGCAAAGAAAGGAACAGAAGGCAAATAGGAGAGAAAGAAAGAAGAGAAGGAGGCAAGAAGAAAGAAACTTTCTTGTAAGCCAGAGCTCAATTCAGCAGGTGGGGTTATCTAATCTGCCCAATTGGGGATGTTAATTTTAGGTGCAAAGCATATACGCACAGCATTCATCATTTGTGCATGTGCATGCATGGAAACATGTATCAGTTTACCTCAACAGCATGTGATAAAGGTCTCAAGTCATTTGCTGTGTAGAGTTAAAGGGCTGACAGTCTATAGCGGTCACTGGATGTAGAGTTTTATTGTGTTGGGAGAGATCCACAGTCACCAAGGAGCGAAGAGGCTTCAAGGGGAAGTTCCTGTATATTATCCCTCAATCTGACCACCAACAAAACAAACGAGCCACCAGGGAGCATGGAGCACGTCTGCAAGAATGCAACGCTAGCTGGTTTAGTCACACTGGGACCAGAGGGGAACGCACAAGGGAGAAAGACTGATTTAAATCAAGGACCAGTGGTCTTGTTTGTACAATAATTGGCACATACAGAGGGGTTTGTAGCTTTTAAAACAGAGTTGTCTTCATCTTCTTTTATATCAATCTCTGCTCTTAGAAGAATTAATATAAAATATCCACTTAGTGCATGAAAAGTCCTTTATAATTAGACAAAAAAAGACTCAACAAACAAAACAGCATACTACTATACCACTTTTATTTTCTTGATTAAATGCTAAAATTAATGACATGGTTTGTTATGAACCTACTAATCCTACATTCATTATCAGAGACAGTAATTATGAATATATCTTAAAGTATTTTTTTTTCATCAGCCTCAAATCATTAAGGCAGCCACACTGGTGCTAGCCAATATTATCAGATTCCTTTTCAACAGTAATAAAGTGGATTAGCTGTTCTATGCTAAATGGATTACAATGCTAATCTCTGCTATCACATTAGCACTACACAATAGACATTCACTGCCAGACAGACTTCATTTTGCCTCAGAGTAGTGGGAAGGTGAGGGATGCACTAGGCCCACATAAAGATGAACATGAACATGCAAGTGATTGTGTGTGTAGAAACATTAGCAGTTCACTGTCTCTCCCTTTCACACTCCTATACGCACACATACAGGCTTCCTGGCTGGAGATGCTTGTAGGAGATACTCTGGGAAGAGCCGGGAAATTTACTGGCACTTTTGACTCAGGGCGCACACACAGAGCATACAATATTTTTTTATATTCCCGACTGTGCCAGGAGGACCATGCAACTGATTCACACCATCACAGTTCACATATAGGAAAATCCTCCACAGAGTGACTACTTTGTCCAGATATAGCATCCACCTAGTGGCTGTGACAGACAACTACAACAGCTGCTATTATGAGCAGTCGGCTCTGCAGTGACAATGTTGTAGAGACACAAATAGGATCTTGTCTCAGTGATCATACTGTCTCAAGAATACATTTAGTGCATATAAAATATTTTTATATAGGCCTTTAAAGCTATTGGGCCCGACTATTACAGTCTTATTTGCAATCCACCAAAAAAGCATAAGCAGAATGTGAGTGCAGTGCTGATCAAAAAGAATGCATCTAACGGCTATAGATAATTTAATAAAACAGTCAGAGTGCAGAGAAAAACAAGCGGAACATCATATGAAGATGGTACTTCCTGCCTTGACTGTGTCCATGAAAAATCATATGCCTAAAGTCACCATTTCCCTCTCTCCATGGGGCTAACAGCTAGCAGAAGGTGTGATACAGACGGGGAAGCCGTTCGTTCCGGTGTGAAAACCACAGGATTACCCTTGCTCAGTTTGCTCATATTGGCACTCTATGCTACAAAAGCACATGGAAGGTATGGTATTTCCTCTAACTGCATGCTTGCGGGCTGGTAAAAGCATAATGCTAAGAATAATTCACGTGATGTTCAAAAATAAACCCTGTGTGTTAAGTGTAGGGTTATTTTGTATAAGAAAAAAAGGGAAAAGCTGTAGAAATGTATCAGAGGACAGTAAAGAAAAAATACACTAAATAATATTATTGCAATATGAGGGACACAGACTGCTTGTAGTGTCATGGCTGAATCAACAGACACCTTCCATATCCGCAGTCAATAATGCTGTTGCCCCTCTGGAACCCTCTTCCACTAAAAATTGCCCTTTCAAATTCAGTACCTCTGGTTACACATCTTAGAACATCTATTGATTTGGGATAATCTCTGTGAACTTGGGCTGCGATTGTGTAGAAACCACTTTACATCAAACGGTGAGAAGGCTGGTCCGCATGTTAAGACTAGACTAGTTAATCATCAAGAGAAATAAAAATACTGCTGTGATTAAATGGAGACGCTACGGGTACGACCACAATATCTAGATAACAACACATTACCTAGAGCAAACTGAAGGTAGCACATCATTAGCTTTCCCTGCTTGGAGGGTCACAGTTGGAAGCTGGAGCATATCCCAGTTGACACTGAGCGAGAGGCGGGGAACACACTTGTTGCCAATCAATCACAGGGCTAACACAGAGACACAGTCAACAATTAGCGCTCACACCCACACCTGCAGTGTATGACCAATTTGCACTAGCCAGTTAACACGACATATGCTTACTGGCCACTTTATTGGGTACTGAGTTGTATCCCCTTGTGCCTCCAGAACTGCTTAAAATCTTTATGGTATAGATTTAACAAGGTGCTGAAACATTCCTCTGAGATTATGATCCAAATTGGCATTAAAGCATCACACAGTTGCTGCAGTTCTGTCATTTGCACTTAAGTGATATGAATCCCACTCCATCGCATCCCAAAGGGGCTCTATTGGGAAAAGATCTGAAGACTGCAGAGGCCTTTTAATTACAGTGAACTCATTTTCATGTTCAAGAAATCACTTTGAGTTGATTTGAGCTTTGTGACACGATGTGTTAAAACTGGGGTCATAAAGGGATGGACATGGTCGGCAACAATACTCAGGTAGGCTGTGATGTTTAAACGATGCTCAATCATCACTGATAATAAGGGCTCCAAAGTGTGTCAGAAAAATACCACCCACACCAGTACTCCACCAACAGCAGCCTGAATTACTGACACAAAGCAGATTGAATCCACGTATTCATCTTGTTTATCCCAAACCTTGATGCTACCATCCAAGATGGCAGAAATGGTTATGCAGTCCACTTCCATGTGCCTCGAAGTTCAGTGTCTTGTGGATTTGGAAAAGCTCTTCTGCATACCTCGATGAAAAGTTGAATGTTTTGCACTAAACAAAGTGAGTGTACATGGACTTTGGGAGGAAACTATTAAAATTGAGCTTCTGAAACAAACAAAAAACTTCAGGAGGGAAACTTTTTGAATATGAGTAAGGAGAGTGAGCGAGATTGAAAAACTTGTGTCCTTTCCTACTATGGCATGGATTTTGGGGTGGCAAAAGGAAGGCTTGTCACACAGAGTTGCAGTCTGTTTTGCATGGCACACTAACAGGCCATGGCTGGAACACACACCATGACCAACATGCTGCTAGGGGAAGCCAGAATAAGCTGCTGACTAAAGTATCACTACGGTCTGACACGTGTCATGCAACCACAGTGAGGTGAGTGGGCTGGAGCGGAAAGTCATCCAAAGTCATACAGCATGCTGGCAAAACTAAATTTCCACAATATTTGTGACAGAAATTTCCCTAATCCTGTGAAACATGCATATGGGCAAACTCAGTGGTCTGCCAGCATCTCTGCAGCTGAAAGGGTCATGAACCCTTGTGTTTTGGATATGCTAAAATAATGCTAGTTTTCATTGTTTATGCTTCTTTTTAGTCGATAGACATAAATATATACTTAAAACAGAGGTAGTTAAATAAATTGATTAAGGATGAATATTTAACAAATGTGGCTACAGGAAAGTAGTGGGAAACTCCTAAGATAAAGGGAAAATAGCTTCATTGGATACCAAGAAAGGAAAAGGTACAGATAGCCACATGAAGGAATATCCTTCAAAATAAAACAGGAAGTAACAGAATCTAACTAAGCTAAATGGAAAAATAGAATAAAGTCAATAAGAATTCAGATTTATACACCTATTAGTGTCACTTCACTGAAATATGAAGCAATTTAATTTAATTAAGAGACCTTGTACTATTTTCACAAGGTACATTTAAAGATTTACCCTATAAGAGACTTTCTCTGTCACTTTACTTATTCTGTCGGTTTTACAAACTAAGTATTTTCAAAGCTATGACAAAATACAAGCAGCACCATCAAGTTGTCTGCAGGTCATGTATATAGGAGCTTCAGCTTTTTCCAGTTTTAGATATCAGTCATAAACATTCTGGACAGAGCACAATACGGCCAAATGCCAAAAGACACCTCAGCCTGACTTGCCACACTCAGGCTCAGGTTTTCACCCTTGTTTTAAAGCAGACAGCAGAGTGTTAGGTATTCATCCAGGCAACGCAGGACATATATTAAGAGCCTAGAGAGAGACACAGGCAGACAGACAGAGACAAGGGAGAGCAACATTCACGGTGAAAGAGACAGGAAAAAAAAGAAGAAGCAACGTATCGTCACTACATAATGGCAATGTGTCTCTCCACGCGTTCTATTCATACCGACAGTAACACAATGGTGGCTGTCTGATTGCCCAAATCTGTCCAGCTCGCTAAAACATATGGCAGACTGAGAGAAAAGAGGACTTGGGGGGGGGGGGGGGGGGGGGGGGGTGAGCAGAAAGAATAACAGAAGGAAAGGGGGCTAGAGGCAGACTGGCTCCATCTCTCAGTGTCAATCAATGCCAGAAAAAACTCTGCACTTCCACATTCAGTGCCTCGATATTTAGCTTGAGGCGAGATGGACCGGTGCAACACTAGTGGGAGAGTGTAGATAATTTGACATTAATCTCAGGGTATTAACAAGGATGTCGCACCCAAATGTGGGATGCCAGGCTGGTCGTGCAGCATTGTTAGAATACAGAAATCTCATATGATCCGCTAGCTATTGCCAGCAAGAGTTATTAGGGACAATCAAAGACAGACACGTGGTTTTATCCTGAGAAGATGATGTCTGGCCAGGACGCTCTAAATCTGTTCCATTTCAACAAGTATTGTAGGTGACACATAAATTACTAATGCTATGGTTTTTCTTTCTACATCTACATTGTCTTTTGGCAGCGTATTTTATATTTTATGACAAGCTACAATAGAGTCATCTTGTACTTATTCAAATGGTACAACACTGACTCAGTGGTTTACAGCTTTCCTTTATGGAAGTAAAATATTCATTCGGTTTATTAAAGACAGATTTAAAATCTTTTCCCCCCTCTCAACTCAGCGCCTCTGTATTGGAGGATGAGTTGGCAAAAAAAAAACCCCCACTGACTGGAACTGAACTCATTCTATGCTTTAATTCACTATTCTCTGTTTTATGTTTGCAATTAGGCATATCTGCTACACAGCAGGATTTTAATTAATGTCTTTCCCCGATGCCTTCTCTGTGAGAGAAGGTGCTTTGTGGGTGCAAATCAAGGAAATGTCATTGTTAGCGGGGAAGCAACTACAAAGATTTGCATGGCCATTGTCAAAAATGTGGAGAAATACGACTTCTACAATGGCGCCCCCGTTGAGTTTAAACTTCTTTGGGTTAATTTTCTGTAGATGATTTATTTTGGCTTGGCAGTTTAGGAATAGGAGGCATGGCACAATTAAAAACTAAAAACCCCAAAACAATTGCTGGTCTTTTTTTGATAGCTCCAGTTCTGTTCAGATTAAGCTGGTCGTCAGGGTGTACCCTGCCTGTTGCCCCATCATGACCCTGAAGCAGAAGAAGATGAATGGATTAACTACCTTTTAGATTTAACTGACTGACTTGTCCTGCACACAATCCAAATACAGCACAGACCATTTCCTTGCTGGTTAGAAAACTAAAACGCAGGTAGCAGATGACATAGATGTGGCAATATAAAGTAATAAATAGGGGAAGTTAAACACAGAATCAGACATAGCATATGTGCACTTAATGCGACTCCAGTAAATATTTTAACTACCTCCCTCCTGAGATCTGACACTAAATCAGGCCGAGCTGCAGGGGGACCCCTGGTTCGGTGACTGACCGCTGTAGCATTTAAGGTGTGGTACCTGTTAGCCTGCAGGCCCATGTGGCCTACTAATCTAACCTTATCCACCTGCTGAGAGATAGAGAAGGCAAGAAGAGAAGCGGAGGACAAGAATGTTATTGTGGGAGATGATCGTGTTGGAAAGGGGACAAGTGTCCGGAGGCTTCCTAACTTTCCCCCCTGCTCTCCTCTCGTCCCTCAATCGCCTCCGTGGCTTCAAAGGATGAGTGACAGGTTTCCTCACTATCATTGCCTTCAATTTTGAGCTGCCTTAGAGCACTGTGACCAGGCAGGGGGCTCACAGCTCAGCTTTTGTTACTCATTTCCCAGCTCTGCTATTTCTCCGCTCTTTTTCCATCTCTCTCTCTCTCTGCTGTTCTGTCTCCATCTTTAAGTCATGAGGTTGTCTAAAATACCTGCAGGCTTTTGGCCAGTTCAATCTAGAGAACATTTGTGACCTCTTGACTTCTGATGTCTCACTCAGTTTCTCTCATTTACTTTTTCTCTGCCCATTCTGAAATTTCTGAAAGGTCTCTTCTGTCACAGCTGGGACTCTGTACTTTACATGTTATCTTCCATTCACTGTCTGCAATTGCCTTACATGTCTTTAGATTTATGATCATTCACACATGTAGATGTCTTGAAGACTTTTTTTTTTTTGCTTCATTACTCAATACAAAGTCTCTTGGAATATGGTTAGTGTTCATTGTTGCTGAAGTCTGTGTGGAAGTGGGCAGGAGGGATCCAGTGGGCAAAAATACTTTGCTCTTTCTCTGCAGTTGGCATCAGCTGCTCCATCTCATATGCTTATGTCGAGCTTTATGTCTTTGTCGACTACTGTTTTACTTCTGGCAATTTCCCTTGCATTATGGATCACCCAGTCTGTCTTATTTGGAGTCATATCAGGAAATTAGATGTGAAAGGTGGACCTGACCTACCTCATTAGTGCAAACAAATTACTAGCCAAGGAAAGCCCATATGCATATTTGTCATTCAAAGCTATCATTTCGCCTAAAGTTCTATGTTACTTCATTTAGTCTGCAGTGATAAGAGCTGCTGTTCCTGAAACCTATGCTGCAGCGACTGGCAAAGGCAACAGCATAATATGAGGGCATATCACCACCCGTGTCTCTATTAGCGGTGGAACCTGGTGGCAGTGCCACTGAGTAGAGTGAACCCCATTATATTTTGAGACCAGAGGCCATAGTGTGAGAGCTAAAAGGCTTTGGGACCCATTAATGAAGTCAACATGCCCCCTGGAGAAGTGAGGGCACCATATCAGCCTATTGTATCAAACCAAGCCTTTCAGCTGACACAGCATTGCAGAAAACCAGAGCTACAGATGCAGCTCATCGGGATGGATGTAGCTCACAGTCGATTGAAGAGTGTACTGTATACGAAGACAAGTATTATACTCTGAGGGCTATGGTTTATGTGTGACATAAACGGAAATGCTGTATATGGGCATTTGTCCGCACTCTGAGAATTGCAGGGCCCAGGACACTGGACATGTGACAAAGCAAAAGATGGTTAGCTTGATGTTAGAGAAGCAGAGGAAACATGAAAAAGCAGCAAATGCTCAAAAGGAAAACAATGGGAATAAACATCTACCTGTTTCCTGTTTTCTCTCTTTCCATTTCCCTTAATACACTGGATCTATTTTTATTGTTATCATCCTATTTAATATATTTCTAATAAAGCTTATAGTTAGGGCTGGATCAGATGAGCCTGGACCATTATAACTGTCTTTATACACCGTTGCTGTATTTAAACATTAGCACTCTGTCCCTCTCCTATAACTTGCTTCTTGTCCTGTCCTCTTTCTGCTGTCTTCTCTTTACCCTCAGCTCCAACTGGTATTGGCAGGTGGCTGGCCCCCCGGAAACTGGTTCTGCCAGAGTTCCTGTTAAAAGGTAGTTTTTCCTTCCCGCTGTTGCCAAGTACTTGCTCATAGGGGATCGTGCGATTGTTTGCACTGACTGTACAATATAGCACTGCATGTTGAATAAGCCAGCACAGATCTGAATTATTCCATCTCCAAAGGGGAAGAGAAACATGTGGCATCTGATCCGATACAGGTAGGGCACTAACTCAGCAGGTGCCTATGATGGTCTCTGAAACCCAGCCATGCATCAACAAAGGCAAGGAAGATCAAGACTGCTGGGAATTTTTTCAAAAATCACACAACTCTGCAAAATAGTTTGGGGCAATAAAAATAAAGTGATGATATTCCCAAAAGTAAATGATTAACACACGCAGAAGCAGTTAATAACTAAATTAAATCTACATTTGGTTTAACCACTCTTCGCCTGTGAAGTAGAGGTAATGCTCCTTGTTACATTTAAGCACAGATTTGCAAATTACTTGCAGTAATGATGTTGAACTTTTCTACTGTGAATTTGAACCGTCTCAGTTGATATTTCTCTTCATGTAATTCCAAAGTCACCAGTGCTAAAAACAGGGCTTTACAAGGACCATCCTGCTGCTCTGATGGTGCTGAAGCACACATAAGAGTTTTAACATCTTAAGTGCAAAAAAGTTTTATTTAATTACAACTGTTTTTCCTTTTTTTGTATTTATCAGAACTTTTGTTTATTTATTTTTTTTAAATATCAACTGGGAACTTTTAACTGAATTTTTTATCAGTTATCTAAATCCTGCTTCCCTCGCTGTCAATCACCAAATTATCTAACCACTGAGGATAACGAGCGGAGGATCTGTTTGTTGGTAAACCTTTGATCAGTCTTACACATAACAGGTGTATATTTCTCTTTGGGATGAACATGAGGTTGGGAGATAAAGGTCCAATGACAGACTTTGATCAGCATTCAAAGGATCACTCGCAAACACCCCCCTCTGTGACCTTTATGCATCTCTTAGCAAGGGGTAACAGGGGTAGAGTGTAGCCTTTTCTTAACAGAAACATACTCTGCTTCTATAAATGTCAATCAGTAGCATATCCAACAACGGTGCTAGAGAAGGGTCAAGTCCACAAAAAGATGTCTGGGTCTGATAATGGCCTAATGACAGGCTCTGATCAACTTTAGCCAAGGTGAAAGCACGACTTTGAGAAGTCTTTTTCCATTCTTTACCAAAAAAAAAAATCTTTGTTTTAGTGGTTTTCTATCTCTTTTTTTACCTGCTTATCAGTCTGCCCTCTTTTCTCTGGTCAATACTTATTTTCGGCTTGTTTACCAGGACAAATAGAGCAGTTCATTGACTTCAAGGGTGTGATTGGTGTCCTGGGAGATAAACACAAACATATAAATACACACAAACTTACACTAATACAAGTGCAAAAGAACCCCCCAAAAAATAACAAGAAAAAGCTCAACAATGCTGGACTTTTAACCACTAATGTGGCAAATAAAGAGTCGACAAAAAGGCAGTGTGTATCTGTGTGTGTGTCTATATGTGTGTGTGTGTGTATGTGTGAGTGCGCACAGGTGTGTGAATAATAGATGGGGAGCTGAGAGCCAGACGCTGTCTGAGAGCAGACTTCATCCTGGATCCTGTTACCACACACTGCCATCAGAATAACTCTAGAGACACAGGCATTCTCTTACACACACACAAACACACACACATGCCTAAAGTTCAAGCACAAAATATGTACACAGTTTTGTGCCCACACAATCCACACCAGAATCCAAAAAGGTCATCTTAACACTACCTCTTTCTTGAGTCTCTGGTCAGGTATAATCACAGAACTGGGTAATGTGACCTTGGAATAGAAAGTTTTCTTAAAAACCCACAACTGTGAGGAAGGAAACTGTTTTTAACATTTTCCTGAAAATATGGTATTCTTGTTTGGTAACATTTTAGCAGAATCACACATATGCACAGATTCAATTTATTGATACCTGACTTCAGCCGAAGACCACTCATATTCATGAATTCATAAATTATCGATGCTCTTACCTTTCAGACCTGGGCAGATCTGTGTGTCTATGCATGTACGCACCAACATGTGCTCTGGAAACATTCATTGTCTACCATTCAGTTCAATGTTGTGGTGATTTATGAGCTTCCTACCAAAGTTTCTGAGTAAATAGGAAAGCACCTCAAATACAATTCCTCAGAGATAAGCAGGTGCAAGTCTCTGTGTTCCGCCCTTACAAGTGTGATTGTGTGTATGTGTGCATATATTTGTGCATTCCCTTGTTTTTCATCCCCAAGGGCACTTCCTTTTTCCTTTCTCATCTCTCCTCCTTGCCTTTATTCCTTTATTAAACAGACTGGCACACTCCCTCTATTATACCTGTTTTCCCACTGAAGTGAAAAATTGCATTGCTGGTCTAGCAGAGAGAGAGGGAGACAGAGAGGCAGACAGTGAGAAAATGAAAAACAAGGAGGAGGATGGGGAGCGCGAGGAATAACACTGCACTAAACCCTTGAGGCATGTGTTGATTCACCAACTGCTATAATAATGGAAACGTTGGAGGAAAGAGAATGAAAAAGAGCAAGGAGACTAAAGGCCAATGTCCACTGAAAATGGCTTGGATGCAGTCCATGACGCCTGTTTATGTGTCTGGAAAAAAAATACATAACTGTTGTTTTAACAGCTTTCTAGTCAGTCAGCCGCACAGGGCCTGCAAAAGCAAAGCCTCATGATACAGTTTTTACAAGCGCAGTTAATGTGCATTTCACATACTGCAGGAATCTGCATGCATCACTGGATCAAAACGATTATCAGTGTGTCGTGACAGATGCCAAATAATCAAAACTGTGTGCTCGTTTTGCTTAAACTGTAGTTAGTCTTTTGGAACTAATAATGCCTAGTTAAAGAATGCTAAAAGATTCATTTTTAGAAGAAATAACAAGGATTTTGTTCCCTAAAAGTATACTTTATGTATAATGAGTTAAGTGCAATAACAAAAGAAAAACAGCTTACGTAAAATTAGCCCGAGCATGTGTTTTCTTAACTTGGTAACCATGCATACAAATGTAATACTTAAAGTCCTGCACACAGGTGATTGAAATGTGTGACCATGGACTCCCTCTTTTGTAATTATTTGAGAGCAATGTTTCTTCTTCCTGTGTTTGCTTGGCAATGCAAATACTCTGCAAGCAAGAATTTGGCTTTGCTATGAAAGCCCTCCTGCTTCATAACAAAAAAATGCCCATTAAAAGAGAAATACGAGGAGACAGACCAGATATACTGCACGTATCCCACAGAAACAGGTCAGTTGCTTAAGGTCACTTTTATTTTATTTTCTCCTGTCCATGTCTTATTCTCACTCCAAACATCCACCGGAGGCGAGCACATTAATCACAGCACATAACGCAATTTCATTTCTATGTCTCACCGTATGGGGTACAATACCTCACCCTGAATTATGTCTGACATACTAGAAATATACCATTAGGCTGAGACCCTACTTTAACTTTAATACAGTAACAGGGTTGCTGGAGGGCTTGGCACAAAAAAATAAAAAATAAAAACAACAACAAAAAAAACATAATGTATTGCTTTGTGTGACACTTATTACTTGGTGGTATGGCAATTGCTTTCCGTTGTGATGTAAGCTAAATAATGCATTCTGTCTATTCCTGACCTGGTCGTGCATTGCTTGCTGAAAGCATATCCCCTCTCTTATAATGAAGACATCCCAACTACTGTACAGTATATTCCACCTCTTACACTGCCGCTGCCGGTTTTTCTAAAATTAGCACTGATTTATCAGGGGAGCACATTAGAGTTTCACGCCCATGCATTATGTGATAGTATAAAAGCAGTGTATTGTGCATGATAATAGAGGCTTCACAGTGGGAGTCAAATAACTTCACCCAATAAATAAATGAGCGTGTTGTTTCAGGATGGCTGGTTATCTAATCACAAAGACAAGGGAATAGATAAAAAAAAAGAAGCATGCAATCATGTTCAAATGAAACTATACTTTAGCAAATGTGTTACACATAAGCATGTGTGTATGTGTGAGCCTGTGGGTGATTACACAGGCAAAACAGGAAAAAAAAACAAACCCCACACACACATACTGCTGTAGAGTGACACATTTAATCCTGTATCACTAACCTGTTGCCTGAATTGTTTCCTCTTATTGACTGGTCATACAAGCATGTCTACTCCATGCCTGGGCTAAAGACTTAGCCTTTGGATTTTTACAGTGCCCTGTAGTTAGAGCAGTAAAAGCAACCAGGACACTGACCTGATTTCTAAGGTTCAGACGTATAACTTTTACCAACTCACCTGCCTGCTTATGCACTCTTTAAAACACGCATAAACTTCCATTTCAACATCATAAAAGCCAAACTAATGGCTATAATCACCCAACAGATAATGTTTATAGGTTTAGAATTTAATTATGGGATTGACTGGAATTTATAGAGTGCTCTTCTAGTCATACAGACCACTCAATATGCTTTAGACTTCAAGTCACATTAAACCATACATTCATGTAGTATTTTACCTCTCTCACATGCGAAGCATAACCAGTTAACCTGACATATGTGAGAGGAAGCCATGTAAGCCCAGGGAAAATATGTATATCCATATATCCATACACCCTTATCCACAGTATTTTTGCTGTGCTAACCACTATATGCACTCTGCATTTAGTTGAACTGAATTTTACTTTATTTATAAGGTGCCAAATAGCCAACACTCTTGCACCATCTGCCACAACTAGTTGTAAATAGAAATAATAGCATAACTACTTTCAAAAGATCAGTTAAGACTTTAAAAGTATATCTTTAAGAGATGATAAAGTTAATACAAAGTGACACTCAGTGCTTTTGAAACTTTGCCTGCAGCCTAAAACATATGTTTGGTATACTCTTCTGTATTTTTACTATTCAAACAGTTTATTTAAGGCATTGGGATAATTCGTCTTGGTTGCTATGAAAGTTCAGCAAATACTCAAAGTCATTCTCAGGCTTACTTCTCCCATTCCTCCTCTTTCTCCCTCTCCTGTCTCCACCGCCTCCCAGCCTTGTTATCCACATCCCTTTTTTCCCCCGTCTACCTATTCTGCCCCTTTTACGATGTGGTATATCAAGGTATGACAAGAAAACAGACAAACCATGTGCCACTGGCAGAGCAGAGCAGCAAGCCTGAATGACAGAGAATAAGAGACAAAGAGAAGAGATTGAGAGGAACCGAGACACATCACCTGCAGAATGTTAGATAAAGATGGGTATAAGCTGCACTAAAACTTGAAGACAGATAAAAGTTAATTCTTTTTCGGGGAGAGACAGAGTGAGAGAGGAATCTAAGAGGATATTTGGTGAATAGGGCCTGTCAGCTTGCATTGCGCAGAAATCCTCTTATACCTCAAAATTTCAATTAGGTGGGGAAGCGTTTCGGTGCAGTGCGCTTCTCTCATTCTGCACAGGAAGTACAAGGTGCATGAGGAGGGATTTGTCACAGCAGCGACAGGCCTTCTCCACCTACATTATGATTCAAAGACACACACACACACACACACACTCTCGCTCTCTCTCTCAAAGAGTGTGCCCCCCCCCAAATGCCAAAGCCATTTCGAGTGACAACAGTGGTACACTTGATGCTACTTCAATGTTCAGTGAGCAGTGTTGCAATTGAGTTTGTTCCACTGAAGAGGATCTGAAATTTAAACTCCACAGGTTTGTGTTGTGCTTCTGTCATCTGTATGACAGCTACAATTACACTATGTGTCAACCCTCTCTAAATGACACTGACTTAGAGTAATTACAATGCCAAATGTAACAGCCCATTTTCATGGTCTGCTTTTATTTAATTCACACCTGAGTGTTTTGCTTTCCTTCTGCATTGTCTGTCGCCAGCTCCCTTAAAGCCTCACAGGTGTCCCCTTAAAAATCACCCCAAGTAGTATCAACTAGAACTGATGTGCATGTAGATTATGCAAGGCAAAAAAGACTGTGTTACATCACTTATCTGAAGTCCTTTTCCTGAAATTTCTGACCATTTGATAAATAAAACCCCACTTAAAAAAAAAAAAAAATCATGTTTTTTTTTTTTAATCCATTACTAATCTTGGTAATTTTCCATTGGAGAAACAGCAAAAAATCCTTTAATGCCAAAATGTTTTGTATGCAGGTTTAAAAAAAAAAAAACAACCTTGAACTTCTTTAACTGAATATGTAAGATCATTTTTGCAAAATGTTGCACCATCACAAGATTTTTTTAAAATTATTTCTATTAACAAAACAGCATGAAGTTCAAAGAGGACTTGGATCCAAGTGTGCTGCATAATCAAAAGGAAACTTTTGTCCTTCTGGGTGTGATAAAACTTTATTCACCCGAGCAACTGCCTTCAAACATGGGTGACAAAAAAGCTTCAGCAAAGCCTGACAGGTCAAGAAATATGAGAAGCCGGAAGATGTGCAATTACCAAGTTTTTAAGAGGCAGTATACTTAAGAGTAAAGCAGAATATATTTTCTTGGCTGCAAGGCAATAGAAAAAAAACCCTACTCATAACCACTGTCGTGATATTTCTATTCCCTTTTCTAACATTTTCCTTCTCCTTTTGGTCCCATTTCCAGGCAGGTTTACTGCAGCTATCCACTATGTCCTTCATCTTCTCACTATCCTAACTCCCTCCCCTCCAAGCAATTTACTCATTTTGCTATCTAACCCTTCAGCATTCTTCACAAACTATCCATCTTGTTAACTCTCAGTCCCACACTTCCACAAACCTTCTCTCCCCAAATCTTTTTGCCTTTTCTTTCTCTGTCTATCTAGCCCTTCTGGTCCTTTCTTTCCCTAAACTCTATCCTGTCGTTCTGTTCTCTCACCTTTCCTCCCGCTTTACTCTATTCCCAGCCTCCCAGCAACTGCCTTCAAACATGGGTGACAAAAAAGCTTCAGCAAAGCCTGACAGGTCAAGAAATATGAGAAGCCAGAAGATGTGCAATTACCAAGTTTTTAAGAGGCAGTATACTTAAGAGTAAAGCAGAATATATTTTCTTGGCTGCAAGGCAATAGAAAAAAAACCCTACTCATAACCACTGTCGTGATATTTCTATTCCCTTTTCTAACATTTTCCTTCTCCTTTTGGTCCCATTTCCAGGCAGGTTTACTGCAGCTATCCACTATGTCCTTCATCTTCTCACTATCCTAACTCCCTCCCCTCCAAGCAATTTACTCATTTTGCTATCTAACCCTTCAGCATTCTTCACAAACTATCCATCTTGTTAACTCTCAGTCCCACACTTCCACAAACCTTCTCTCCCCAAATCTTTTTGCCTTTTCTTTCTCTGTCTATCTAGCCCTTCTGGTCCTTTCTTTCCCTAAACTCTATCCTGTCGTTCTGTTCTCTCACCTTTCCTCCCGCTTTACTCTATTCCCAGCCTCCCAGCTGGCTTTCATCTTCCCCAGGTTAGATTACTGTAAGGCACTGCCTGTCTGCCAGCATTCCTGAAAGCTTTTCATCTCTGCTCTGATTCATCTGGGGAGACAGACAGAGAGAACGAAGAAGAGAGTGAGGAAAATAGAGAAAAGGGAGAACTGAAGAGGATGCTAGGAGAGGAGAGACAGAGGAACAGCGATGAAGGAAGAGCGTAAGCCAAAGAGAGAGATAGAAAGCTGTGTTGCGTTGCGGCTATGGATTTCAGAGCCTTCAGTGGTTAACCTGCACTGCACACTGCACCGTGGGCTGATGGGAAATTTCCCTGCTGGTCTCTTGACTGTCTGTGAAACGCCCACTCAGAGCAGAAAGCCCACCTCTCTGGGGACACACAAATCTGCTCACCCATATATGTACACGCAGTGGCTGAAGCAACATGCAAAGGAATCCTTTTACACATACGCAAACTGCATACAAAAAAAAAGACATCATCTGAGCAAACACTACAAGAAAATTTAAATAACAAGAGTTTAAACAGAGAGAATCGTGCATAAAAATTAAATAGGAGAACCAAAAAAAAGATCACAATAAGGACCAGTTACTGTTTACTCCTGCTGAAAAGCTCACTTATGAAACATACGCCCTTCCCAGCAAGCAGATCAACAAATCTACAATCTACCGAATGAACTTGTTATGTTTTTTGCATTTTATTTGAATGTTGAACAGCTCTAGCAGCATGATAATATACCTGGAGATGTGTTTATGGTGTAACTGAGTCAGACAGGCACCACTCATCTCTACATAGCACTCTGAAATTTACTCAGCCTTGAGAGCAGGAATGCATGAGATGCAAATGCAACAGAAAATGTGCCCAAGTGAGCCTGTGTATGTGTGTGTGTGTGTTCTGCCCACATACATGCGCTGACAGCTTACAAACAGCAGTACAGGTTTAATTACAGAGGGCCCTCCAGCTGTTTATTGCTCTGCCTCAGTGTGCTTGTGCATTCCCTGTATGTGTTTCTGTGCAAGTGTGTCAGCATGTGTTGCTGTGGAAATGGGGAGACTGTGTCAGTGGTTGAGTATCCAGCTGTAACTACACTGGAATATATTTACATTCATGTCCAACAACTTCGAGGCTTGGTCGCAGGGAGAAGAGCATTTATTCTGATGTGTGGATATCTGTTTAACTATGTAAAAGTGGGTCCTGTGTGTGTTTTTCTGTGTAAATAATAGCACATATGAAGTACCTGCCATCTTTTAACTTATTAAATCATCTACAGTTATAATTTACTACAAATAAGCACCAAGTATTCAGTATTTTGCGCTAAAACAATCTAAAACATCTATTGATTTTTTTTCCCCTTTTGGTGCAACCAATTTATCATGAAGTACCAACTGAAATCCACAACTTGTTTGTTTTATCTGGCCATCACTACAAAACTAAATAAACTAACTAACTAACTAACTAAATATGAACGAACACACACACACACACACACACACACACACACACACACACACAGAGAGAGCAAATAGCTGGAGACAGTTTTATACTGATGTTAATGACAGTGGAGGTTCAGAACTCTGCAGTTATTGAATCACTTTTATGCACTTTGCATGTCAGCACTTGGCGACCCTACTCTGCAACTTTACATGGTCCATCACTTCCTGTCTGAGTTATTGCGGATCCTAAAAGCTTCCACTTTGCAGTCCCGCCACTTATAGATGATATTGGAATATCTAGGAGGGAAGAAATCATGTTTCAGTACTATGCTTTAAGTTAATGAGCTCTTTAGAACAACCCTTTTTCCCCCAATGTTTGTAAATAGCAGGCTAATTGGCTAGGTTCTTGATTTTATAAGCCTGTGGCAATGGGAATCAAAACGCTGGAATTCAAATATTAAGAGTGGCGGCACAATACATGTGCATCTCAAACTAAAGCTTTTAACTCAAAGCTGTGACGCTTACTGCCCTCTATTGTCTGTAGTGTACTCAGTACACACCCTTAGTGTGCAGATTCAGAGATGACCTGAGACAGATGAGGGATGATTTAATAGATAATTAATACATGAAGTGATCAGCAATTAAGAAAACAGTGTTTTTTTACATCATTTGAAAAAGAATGCAAATTCACAAGATATATGATCAGCATCTCTCTCATATTGCATATTATTGTTGGTGGAGCTAAACATTAAATAAGGAAAATTATGGATACATCCATGTGTTTTCTCTTGGATTTAAAAAAAAAAAATTATTATTCAGTGTTGGAAGGAATTTCAATTTCAAGTCTTCAAACTAACTTGCATTCTCCTTCAGACACGCAGTCACAATGTCACATCCAAGTCTCTTTGTAGCAGGACCATCGTCTATGATGGGCCTGTATGATGATACAGTGCTATAAACTATTAGGGGGATCCCTGCATGTGATATTTATGGGCCTGCCAGTCTTCTGGCTCTACTCATAACTCCCACACCCTTTAATCTTACTGCTGTCATCTACTGTCACTGCCTTATGTCTGTGGCCTTGGCTAACTGCCAGCTGACACATGGCACTATGTGTTTGTGTGTGTGTGTGAATGTGGACCTGTTAAAAACACCATAGAGCAGTACAGTATTTATGTCTTTCAAGTGTAGAGCAAAAGTGACATGTAAAAAAAAAACAAACCCAAAGTGCAGTGATACTAGTTACAATAAAGACGCCTCCAATAAATAAACAAAGGAAATAAATCAAAATCATAGTGTGGGCACCAACTGCTATTCAAGTATATAAGCGAAACGCATTGCATTGAAACAGTAAAATTAGCAATTTCATTAAGAAAGAAAAAAAAAACATGAGTCCACAAAATGTATATTTTCACATATTGAATAATTAACACATACAGTCATGACAGCTCTTAAATACAACTACAAAGTGTGATGCTTATTGCCCTGAATTATCTCCAGTTTTCACAGTCCACACCCTTTGTGATTCAGAGATGACCGGAGGATAAAGTGAGCAGCAGTCATAAAAGCGGACCTTTAGAGCATTTGAAAAGGGAAAGGAGGACTCTGTCTGCACACACAGACAATATAGACATACATAAACACAAATACAGCACAGGCAAGAGCTGAGCCTTACTCTGTTGTAATGAGCATTTATCAGAAAAGCCTTTCCATAAGCTCATTGTCCCTTAAAACTTGATGGGAAATTTATGTGATCATCCAAGTAAGTAATTAATCAAATGAAGTTAAAAAAGTTAAAGAGCAGACATGGCAAATTCTCAGTAAAACAAATATATAACAATGTGAAAAATGAATACACTTCATTAATATTATTTATTAATACTACTAAAACTACTACTACATGCTGATACTACAGCATTGTTTGGCTTCTTCATGGTGTTGGCAAAATGATATATGAAACTGCATTGAGAAATGTGCAAAAATAGCAGCAGCAGATGTTGTTTATATGCTAAAATGGGTCATTTTAGCCCATTGCTAGGCTGTTGCTAGGCAACTTCATAATATTAGATATAGATAAGAACTTTCAGGGGCCTAAGATATAGCTGTGTGCCAAGTTAGGTTGCTCAAGCCCTAATGGTCTAGGAAGAAAAAGAACTGATTATGATGATGGGTGTGAGTGACCAAAATATACTTCTTCCATTTTTATTTACATGGTAAATAAAACAGCTATGATTTTTGGTTCATAATTAGATGGCTGCTTATGCAGAAATCCAAAACTCAGTCCACTTCATAGCACATTAACATAATCCAAACACTTCGTTGCCAGAGTCTCCTCAGAAAAAGCAGCTAAAGGGCTGCACCTTCCTCCATAGCAGGTTAATTGCACAGTGTGGAGGAGAGTGCTGCCTCAGTGGTTTAACTTTAGACACAGACAGATGGCTCCGCTCACCCTTTTCCTCCTTCACTCTTCCCCCTCTCTCTCCCTCTCTAAGATGGGAGCGGACCGTCATTATCTGTCGGGAAGTCTTCAGGTGGACCGGCTGAGTAAGCACATTGACTAACCTCATCCATTTTTCCTACACACTTTTCCCATTTTCTAGACGTGTAGAGTTACTGGAACTAACACTGCCTAAACGGTATAGGCAGCACTTCCAAACAAACAGTGTATTTAATCAGTCGCATTAGAAGTTGCTGACACTGTGTTGTTTAAACTAGAATCGATAAATGCAATTAATGACACAAAATAAAGTACAATGCAATTTTTTTTGTTAGCTATCATTGTGTGATAAAAGTAAATGTGGTTCTTGTTGTCGCTACTCAGCTACGGTAGCCTGCGTAACATCAGTCTTTGGACAAATTCACAGCTGTGCAACTGAAAAACACAGCACACATATTGTTCAAATGGCCGTACTTAATAGAAAATTGATCTCATATTTAACAGCATGACACACAATTTGATGTTTACAAATCTACAATCATCCTCCATTAAAGGGCTGTATTGTTGCTTTGCTGGCAGACCCAAGCAATTTCAAGACCCCCTCCCCACAAACATACACAGTCCAAATCCCTTTCCTTCACTCCTAGGTGTTAAACTGTCCCATGTAAGCCCTATCATTTCCATCTCCCAGGGGTTATATATTTTAGCAAGCCCAGTCATAGCCCCTTAGCTTCTCATGATCTTTAAACGTATGTGTCTGTGTGTGTGTGTAAGGGTCTTAGGCCAGGAGATGAGGGCTCCAGGAGGGGACTGGTAGAAGGATTAGCTTTTCTGTTCTCCTCCAGCTCTTTACCATTTTAATGAGGCAGGGCCAGAGGGTCTTTCTTCTGCCCTAGCCAACTGTGTCATAGTCTGGGCCTGGGGACAGAATACGGCTGCAGTGGTTCAGGGATGGTTCTGATACAGCATTGCCATTGTAAGGGGTAAATGGAGTGATGAGAGGAAAACCAGAAGGGGTGGAGGAAAGAGAAACAGACAGATATGGAAATGTGTGAGGGCACGTGCACACAAACCTCTGTGTGTTTTCTGGAATAAAAGAGTAATTTAGGCCTTTCTATGGGAATACCTCCAAAGCTCCAGTGGTATGCACCCCGATAACACAGAGAGGGCCCATGTGGATTAACACTCAATTGAAAGGACTGTAATAACCTGCTGATATGAATATTATTACTTCTACTAGGGAAATACCTGACAATTTTCCTTTCAAAACTTCACAAGCAGATAAGAGTTAACTAAAGGAGGAAAAATTGAGTGCTAATACTTCAGTTTGAGTTTGCAACTTCATGTTCACAAAAGGCAACACACATAAGGCTAAGTCAGTAAAATACAACTGTGACTGTACTGTGGTGAGATCAAGCTAAAATAAATTATACAAACACTTCTTTTTAAGTCTTTAAAATGTAGCCCCGGTCAATGCATTATGTAGCAGACATATTTAACCAAAAAACAAAAAAGCTACTGACACAAAAAGACAAGATTTATGGCACCACAATCCATAGGACGTGTGTATATGTCTGTCAGCACTACTCGACTGGCTCTGAACTGCACTTCCAAATCCACATGGCGTTATGCAAGGTCCACTGGATGCTTTAAAGTAAGACAAAGCTACTGTCATTGGAAGAAGCCATAGGGCTGCCATGGGGCTTGACAGGAATAGACAGTGGGAAAAGCAAAAGGTCTCAAGGCTGTAGTGGTGTGTGTTAAGATCAAAGGTGTGTTAGAGTGTGTGTCCCTAACGTGTATGTGCTTGTCTGTGCTTTTATTCAATGAGACCTCAAAAGAATCTAGACTGAAAAAAAATATATAACAGAATCTGCAAATCCCCATGGCAAAACAAAAAACGGTCCCCTGGTAGGGTGTCTCTGTGAGTCTTCTCTCGTGGACAAAAGACCTGACAGTCATCACAGGGGGTCAGAAGGATGGTCAAAACTCAAAGATGGATACAATGGCTCTTTGGCTTTCCATGCAGGCGCAAGCACACACACACATACATACACTTTGAAAGAATGCATGCCTAATCAACCTTGTTGAAAAACACAAATAACCTTGAACTGATGATCTGTGTGTGTCGCTGATAAAGGGTTCCATTAAAATAAGGGAACTCGACTAGCCAAAGAATGCTACTGATGTGAATGCTTACAGCAATGGCTTTTGAATTTGTTAGAACTGAGAAGCCCATGAAGAGGAGTCATTGATTCAGACTAAAGTCCACTTCATGGTGGTTTTGGTATTGAGAGGGTGAGACTGAGAACCATTTCACAGCCACTTGGCCTTAGGGCAAAAATGCCCTAGGAGCATGCTAGGATCATTGCTGTGACCTAAAGGTCATGGGGTGGAATGCAATCATTACTGTCACTAGAGCTCAACTTTGGCTTTGTTTATCTGTCTTTATCTTTCTCACGCATGCACTCACAGCAATCAAGTCTTTCTCTAGTCATCAAATAGATACAGCAACCCACTTTTCTATCCTTCGTGACATCAACTGCATGCCATCGACTTTCATGTCACATTTCCATAAAGTTCTTTTAAAATGTCCTTCCCAAACTCTCAGCTTTTACACTACAATTTATTTCCCGCTGTCCACCATCATCTCCCACTATCCCCTCAGACCTATACCTGTAGTCTGCTTCCTTGTTTCAACAAGGCTGCTTCCTCAGACCATATAGTTCCAAGGCAGGCTAAATCATAGTCTGCCACAGGCACTAAATAAGAATAAACGCCTCTGTTTTACCTGTACAGCTTCCCCGAGGGGACACTCAGACTGGAAGGCAGCAAGTATTCTTGCCTTTCTCTCTGTATTTCACCGATCTAGATTCACATTCTCTACATCGCGTGTAACTGAAAAACACAAGAGGCAAAGGCCTTTACTTTCTCCACCAAAGAAATAGGATGAATGCCTTATAGTGTCAGGAAGCGAAAGGGAGGTGTGGGGGAGGATGCAGAGAAAGTGCAATGCAGTGGAATGGGAGAAGTGATTTAATTGAACAATAAGGCAGTCACCAAGGCTAGCATATACCTGGCTTTGGAATCTGTAGGCACACAATAGAGGACTGTTTATTAGAAGGTAGAGGGCAGCGAGTAGGAAAACAAGTGTGGGAGGGAAAAAATAATATGAATACATAAGCCTGAAAAGAGAATCTAATAAATTTTAATATATTATTATTATCTAATCAGTCATTTTTTTCTAAAGACACTTTGTCCAGAGTCCAGTGGAAAAACTATGTCTGATATGTTGATTATCTTCATGCATGTAGTAAAACAGCTTCGGAACAACACGGCACTCGTGGTATCTGGCAGAGCAAACTTTAGCGTTTAGCATCACATCTTAGTCCTGCAAGTTGCAAAAAGGAGGAACTGTAGATCAGACTTGTTTCAGAGCAACTCCAAGTGTCCAAATCTCAGTGATTCAGCGATGATCAGGATGGTGACCAAGCCAGGCCAATTTT
Organism: Aulonocara sp. 'chitande type north' Nkhata Bay; assembly: GCF_057382095.1. Classification (NCBI taxonomy): domain Eukaryota; kingdom Metazoa; phylum Chordata; class Actinopteri; order Cichliformes; family Cichlidae; genus Aulonocara; species Aulonocara sp. 'chitande type north' Nkhata Bay. Next base: position 31,098,415 of record NC_141360.1, on the reverse strand, counting down.
AGAATTGCTCTGTCTCAGTAATTAACCAGAACAATTTGGCTTCTGTCAAAATTCCTTAGGTTATTATGTGCCCCACTTCCAGCACCCAATGTGGCTACTACTAAATCTGTCTGTCCACATACCGTATAACATATTCCAGCCCTCAACACAGACCATTTTCACAGATAATAATTAGCAGTGATTCATTATTTTATAAGGATTAACTGTGTAAGGATTAACAGCAGCCTGTAAGTTGCTTGCAAGCCACATATACTACAGCTAAAATGTTCCACGAGCATGATGTCGCTCCTGAAGATTTATAGATCCAACTTGATGTCCGGTGTGTCAGTTCCAGTTGAGCTGGATAAATTGAAAAGATGTGCAGGCAAACACATAAAAAATTACTCCTGTTAAAGTGTTTCATTTCAAGCAGCAGGTGTGCGTTAATTACTACACAAACTGAACCCAACTTATGGTTCTTTGTCGTTATTGCAGTCACACACAGACTCGTACCCCTGCTCAAATATCAGATCAACCTTATTTCTACTTGAATCTACAAGATGTGCAGTGGCACATGATGTACAAGCCGAAAATCCCTGCACAACTTTCACCCAATGCCCAGATAATTAGGGAACTCGCAAATGACCAACATGTTTGTCTTAAGCATGTGCCCTAAGGCTCCGATGTGCATGTGCGTACACATGCCAGTGTGACTAATTATTATTTTTTTCTTTGTATATTAGTGTGTGTCACTGCTCCTGCTGACTGCTCTGCATTTTCATCTCTCCTTCTCACATTGTGCACACAGATGAAAGTGGGACTTGTGTGTAATTAATTGGATGTGTTTGTAATTAGGGGGCGAGAGAGGGAGAGATGCAAGCAAGCCTCCTTTTGTTTTGTCTGTTGCGCCTAACAACAGCACAGGAAAATAAAAACTGATTACACAGAACACTAATTACCATGGAATTATCCCCATCACTTCACAGGGTTAATTCTTATTGTACGTGCGCATGTGTGTTTGGGTGTACATTCGCGCACGCAAATGTGTCTGGCTTCTTTCTACATGGTCATGGACATATTCTTTGGTATGTAGAGAAGCATAAGTGGGGGAATATTTACTTAACATGAAAAACAACTAGCTTGTTTGTTGACAAAAGACAGCAAATTATTGCTTTCAGACAAAGCTCATTTGTGCGTGCTCAGATTTGCATGAACTAAAACATGAAGTCATTAAATATACCTTCAACTTTGTTTGATATTACTCCAGTCACACAGGCCTGGAGACTGGTTGGCAACCACCAGTTGCAAGAGAACTGTATTATTTGACCAGTTAGCATGTAGCTACTGAAAGCTGGTGGCAGTGACTGTAAAAAAGACTTCTCAAACACACTTTCCATTTGCATTTTAAATAAGTTTCTCTAGAATTCTGCAGTGAATTCAAAGAATGTGGATTCACAAACAAGGCCAAGCAGCTTTTATAAATTGTTAAAGAAAACAAACAAACATGAAACTGCTCTAATCTATCTTCAGTTGGTTTCAAGACTCAAGCTCTGCAGTTGTTGGTGCCGCTGATAAGCTTATCGTCTGCAGCTTTTATAGAAACAAACACAGACGTACAACTGATACCAAGAGACTAAATAAAAAGCATCCGAAGCTCAGAGAGTGAGCTTCTACTGGCATGGGCCTGCAAGGAGATCTACTACACAAATGCACACGCACACATATAAACTCGCGCTGACACACTCCGTGTCACTGTTGAAATATCAAGTCTGAAAAGTGTGCACATTCAAATTACAGCACAGAAAAGAGACCTGCTGAAGTCTTCACGGTAAGATTATTTCAAGATTATAGCTTGTGACACACACTGCATATTATTGAAATGTGAATATGACAGACGGCACAGGCAATGGCAGCAACATTTCTGATCTTGAAACAGTTAAAAGGTGCATTTTCTCTCACACTCACAGTCGTAATTCTTTTGATATATGCACGCCAAACTAAAGTGCGAAGCTTCAAAAAACTGTTGGGATCAAATGCAGCGACAAAAAGACAACAAACCAAACCATACCGATAGATGAAAGTGTGAGAACATGTGAATTAAAAGAAAAAAAACCCAAAACATGTATATTAAATCTAATTTGGAGGTGAGGTGGACCTAAGTGGGAGCACCCTCTTCCCTGTAGATTGCAGAAATGGAAGCGTGGATCCCTCTGGACCTGTCTCTCTCCTCCTTCTCTCTCTCTCTCTCCCTCTCTTACTGCATCCCTTTGTTGCATTGCTCGACTCGCCCTGTGTTACCATGGCAACAAGGACTTGTGCGACATGGTGAGGACTATGGAGGGAGAAAAAGCGAGGAATAGCAGGAAGGGAAGAGTCTACCTGCAATCCAAAACCTGCAGCAGGAACTCAGAGGGAATCGAAGAGGGGAGGAGAAGAAGAGACAAGAGTTCATCCCCAACTTACGTTCTCACACAAATATTTGTCCTACAGCACGACTCCTCTTTCCTGTCCCTTTATCGCCGTTCTCCTCTGCTCTATCCCGCTTTTCTCAACTCTCTCGCTCTGCGCCTCCAACCATCTCTTCCTCTTTCGTCCCCTTCTCTCCTATTCTGTTAAGCATCCTTTCTTTCCTCCTTTTCTACTGCACCCTCGGAAATAAATTAGCAATGACAGTGGTTTGGGTGAAGGAGAATTGTAATTATAAAAATGTCACTCCTGGTTATTCTTAGGGAATGAGGAGCCGTTACTGTCTGATGCATCTGCACTTTGCTGCACATAGAAGAAAGAACTAATTATGCTTCATTCTATTTACAGGGTCATGTGAGTCATAAATAGAGATTATAGCAGATTTCTCTTTACGCATATGGTAAATGGTAAATGGCCTGTATTTGTATAGCGCTTTTCTAGTCCCTAAGGACCCCAAAGCGCTTTACACAACCTGTCATCCACCCATTCACACACACATTCACACACTGGTGATGGCAAGCTACAATGTAGCCACAGCCACCCTGGGGCGCACTGACAGAGGCGAGGCTGCCGGACACTGGCGCCACCGGGCCCTCTGACCACCACCAGTAGGCAACGGGTGAAGTGTCTTGCCCAAGGACACAACGACCAAGACTGTCCAAGCCGGGGCTCGAACCGGCAACCTTCCGATTACAAGGCGAACTCCCAACTCTTGAGCCACGATCGCCCCATGCATAGGCAACTGTCACATCATGTGAGAGAATGTGACTGCTGGACCTCCCGTGTCTCAGTTTATTCCCTCTAAGGACTTTAATTATATCTTCAGATGTTCATAAGATGTGCATGTGGACTTGGCTGCACTGTAAACTAATGGTGTGTCCCTTGAATGTTAACGATTGACTGCAGGTGTGAGTAAAATTAGCTGGATGTCTACCATCATAGTGGGAAGTGGGCAGATCGTTTTCTTGAACATTGCAACAAAAGGTCTCGCGAGAATGTGTTATTTATATTCAGCTGCATAGATAATTAATTGGATCATAGGAAAAAGGTGTTCTTTCAATTCTTAGCTGTACTATAGAGATTTATTAACATATTTTTAATCTTTTCATAACCAAACATATTATTATTATACTTTCTACCACACTGTTATGATACTATATGATGCTTATGAGGCTTTAGATGCAGTGTAGAGTAACACACTCTATATCTTTGACTGGAGTCACAACTAAAGGCAGAGCTGTCGGACTGATGTAACAATCTGACCTGAGCAGGGCCACTGTGCCAAGCCTCCCATCAGACAGATAAACATCTTCATAAAAGGATTTATATTGGCTGTCAGAGTGTATAGATGATATCAGGAATATATAGATGAAACATCCATGCGCAGTCACACCTACACGCATGGACACAGATAGAGAGAAAGACACATCACTCAGATGGGTCCCACCGCATTCATCTTCGCTATTTGCGCTACCAAATGATTGTGAGCTGTGTGATCTCACTAGCTGATTCTGGTTCATATTTAAGGTATTGGATAACAAGAGGAAATCACACAGAAACCAGATGTAATCAGATTCCGGTTTTGCACCGGCACACAACTGGATCACGTCTTGACACATAACACAGGCAGCCTGCTTATCCCATCATTACTGCGGCTCACATTTCCTTTGAAAGACAACATAACCCAATTACCAGCATCCTGTTTTTGACAAAGGCAATACACGAGTGTGTTATTGCATTGGGACGGATCTTACTGAAGGTCACACATTTATATCCTGCCCTACAACATATCTTGCCTCTTTATCCCTATGGCTTTAAAGTCATGTTGACTGTCTGATACCATGTTTAATAAAAATCTGCCATCAATCACAGGATTTTAGCCCAGTACATCCAGAGCTGGGCAACCAGCATAGCGCACATATGGAAAATGAGTCACTAGACACCTTGCCATTATCACACACCCTGTCTGCAGTAGCATTTGCCAATTTGATACAATTAAACTGTCATATAACATGGTGGTAACACCAGCGCTGTCATCCATTTCCCCAAAGTGAGCCAAAGACATTGTATATCTTTTGGCTGGTGACAATTACAAGAAAAAGCACATTATAAATTGTAATATATCACATTTTATTGAAGGCTGTAAAAGATTAGTTAGCATAATTAAAACTTAGTTTATGTTTGACATTGTGGCTCCTGGCTGTGGCTGGTACATATGCATGATAGGTAGACTGGAGGTAGCTGTCTGGGCAGGACAATATTTATGGTCATGAATGTGGGGACAGAAGCTTAAGAGGGATTGATACAGAATCTACTTCTTTTTTAAAGAAAAGTTGCACAAAAGCTTGAACCTGATTACCTAAAGCCAATGAAAAACTTTGCTGTCACAGCTTGTATACACCCTGACCAACATGTCTTGTATAAACATGGTTAAGATGATAAACATTTAGAAAAAGAACTACTCAGTGTGAGACTTGCACTTAGGGCTGTGGGTAAACCTATTTATTGTGGACCAGTCTGCAAGTCTCCACTAGTAATAGCAAGTTGTAATAGTTTTTCTGCCCTGTTGCAATACAGAGCAAGTTGATGTGTTACAACTCACTTCTATGCTGGTTGTGAACCACTTTAACACCCTTTCCCACCATCTTTACATTAAATATGAAATTATTTTCATCCTTTAGCCTCCATGCAGTGTATAATTCAGAGTGTCTCTAATCAAAAACTGTCTCTCCTCACCCCATCACTCTCTCGCAAAATTTAAACAGCCTCTATTTTAAAACTCTGACACTGAATTCAACAAGGTTCATAATTGCTTAGCATTAATTACAGTAGCTGTGGATTGTCAACTTAATCAGTGACAGCATTTACCTTCAATTAGCTTTCACTACAGTCTTCTTTAGACCCAAAAAGACTTTTTGAAAAAAAAAAAAAATCATCACCGCAGTTTAAGTTTCAAGGAAAAACGGTAAACACAGTAGGGGAAGATACGGAAACACAAACATATCAAGTCTGCACAAGAAGAAAAAAAAAACGTTTAAAACCACTGAGATTCTGGCAGTCTCTTTCAGTGTTGAGTTACACACATAAGAAAATGAAATAATTAGCCAGCTAATTGGAATAGATGCGCTGGAGAAGCTTTTTATGACTGCTGTTGCCTTTTTGTAAACATAATAAAGTAAGCTGGGATGGAAGGATGGAGGCAACGGTGGAAGGATGGAGGGGTGATATGATGCAAGACCCATTCATTAACAGAATCCATTAGTGCATGAAAATAAAGCAGCGGAAGTAAAACAAACAGGAAAGACTAATTATGATGTGCTGAGTTGATACAACACGTGGGTTTTGCATGTCTGTCAAGTGTTTATTTGTAGATTAATATGCATGTGAGCCCACTGCCATGCGTGTTTCAGAGGCTTACAAAAGTCGTAAACACAGCACTGGTAAGTGTTATCGGGCCTCTCGCAAGGTTGCTATTTGCTACTTTAATTAACACACAGCCAGAGGGAGGCTTCACTGATACAACTGCAATGCACAAACTCTCTATCAATGTCCCTACATTGCTGCTTCAGGCCCGTACTATTCATTGTTAATACTGACAGGCACCGGCAATAAATCAAAGTGAAGGAAAAATTCAGCCTCTCTCGCGCTTCACATGGAGCAAGCTGATGAGAGAATTTGTAAAAACAAGTTCAACACGAATACATAGTTTATGAAGAGAGTCATAGAAAGTCAGCGTGTAATCCTGTCAACGCGGCAAGGATACGTTTAAAAACCTTTAACGCTTTGTCAAAGTCAATTTGCTATTTTGACACAAACAGAAAGCTACAATATGAAGTGCGTACGCAACTGCATATATGGTTGTAGAGTTTGTAACGTGTAACTGTAAGATTCCTGCTTGATTATAATGAAGTAGCTCGCCGTGTGTATGTGAAAATGGGTTCTCACTGACAACTGATACATGTTCTTGAACGTACTGTGTAAGGTAAATGTCGGGTACCGGGTCGTGTGACCTAGTGTTTGAATTTTTATGTATCTTTTGTAGTCATTTGTGTTCTAGTTTAGCTCATCTAGTTAATTTCTAGGTTAAAGTTTAGTCCTAGTTTCTTAGTCCCTTTTGTCATCTCTCCCTGGTCCGTGCGTCGACCTGATGTTTCATGTCTGTGTGGCTCTTGTCAAGTTCGTGTCATGTCTATGTCTCTTTGTTTCCTGTTTTATTTTGAAAGAGTCTGGTGTTCTTTGTTCATTGTATTTAGTTTTTTTCTCCCCTGTGCTGACTCTAGTCAGCTGTGTCCTCATGTGTTTTCACTTCCCCTAATCATCCCTGTGTGTATTTAGTCTCTGTGTTTCATTCAGTCTGGGTCGTGTTGTCTGTGTAACCTTCCCTGTTATGTCTCGTCATAGTTGTCACAGTTCTCATAGTCACAGTCATAGAATTAGTCTTCAAGGTGTCATAGCTTATCACGGTTTCATAGTCTCGTATAGAGGTCTGTATCATAGGTTTTTCATAGTCCGTTTTCCAGTTTAGTTGTCTTGCCTGCACTCGTCTTAGCTTTTGTTTTGCCTTCTGTTATCGGCCATAATAAAGGCTCGCTTTTTGTTAAAGCCACATCACGTCTCCTCGCCTGTGCCTGCTCTTGGGTCGTGCTCTAACTAATGCACCCCGCTGTGACAGTAAAGGAGACAGGACCTGTTAATATACACTTAAAAAAGTTTTTAAATGCATTTTTATATAGTTTTACAGTGACAGACAAAGACTTACATCTGATCATATTCATTTCAGTATGGTCCAATGAATCTTTACCTTGTGACAGAGTAAGAACACTATGAAGTATATCTTCAGTAAAGCCCAATCCCAAAAATTTAAATAGGAGCAGATAAGAGGAACATTAATAGAGTTCAACAACCCCTTTTTTGTCGTCTTAATACTCATCTGATGACACTGAAACAAATAATTATCAGTTGCCAATGTAATATATAGGCTTCACACACAAAGGCATGCAGTGCAGCGAACTAGAGACACTATGCAGAATGCAAACATCTGTAGAGATATAGATCAATAGCATTAAAAGTGATGCTTTACAGAACTGAATCTCTCCTCATCTCCCTTTAAAGTATGCATCTGAACCGGTGGTGCCTTTCTACTTATTCTCCATCAAAAGCTCTTTGCCCTCATGGTCACGCGCTTGTGTTCCCCGGCATTGGGCGAGAAAACCAACAGCAGCAGAACATAAAGAGAGAAAGAAAGCATGAAAAAAAAATTAAAAACAATACAGTAGTGTGTTCCGTCATGAAAAATGTCAGAATAATGGAGGGAAAAAACAGGACAAAGAGAAGGGTTGAGGACAATGAATTATACAATTTACTTACAAAAAAATACTGTACTTAACACTAATGAACCAAATAATTAGCCTTCTGGAAAGCCTTGTCAAAAACATTTACAGGCATGCAACTAAAGCACGAAGAGTCCGATTAGGGGAGAGAAGCAGGCAATGAGAAAGATCAAAACAAATGACAACCTTGATGAAAAGTTGAAGTAAGCTCCAAAGGTAAGAAAATAAATGTAATTACAGTGAAGGCAGAACATAGGCATCCGCATATAAGCGGAAAAAAAAAAGTGAACAAAAGAGAAACTGGGGTAGATATGCAGATTGAATGTGGCTAAGCATGACTGCAATGCATCTATGATTCTCTGAACCAGTTCATAAATAGAAAAAAGGAAGGAACAAAGCAAGGAGCGAGCAAGTCGAAGGAAAATTCTAGTGTTGAGTCCCAATGTGTCTGACAGTGCAATGGATGATTTATGGCGAGCATTGTCTGGCGATGTAATTGGCCGCCATGTTGGTTTGCTTTGCGAGAATGAGAGCATGAGAAAAGTGGAAATATCTAAGGACTTGTGCGGACTGCATCCCAACAGCAGCAATCAAAGTGAAAGGTGAAGGGTTAGAGACAATGAAACAGAACGAGGGATAAAGGAAGCGCAGAGGAAGATAGAAACACTCAGTAACAAAGGCTTTGTACAATGAGAATAAAAACTACAGTAAAAGTACACTCACCTGCTATATTCTTACACACAGCTGTTCAAAAGCTCCTTGATACAAATATGTAATCAGCCAATCCCACAGCAGCAATTCAATGCATTTAGGCCATATGGTATGATATGCTGAAGTTCAAAACTGAACATCAAAATGGGAAAGAAAGGCAATTTAAGTGACTTTGAATGTGGCATGGTTGTTGGGCTGGTCCGAGTATTTCAGAAGCTGCTAATATACTGGGATATCCCCACAAAACCATCGCGCAGGTTTACAGAGAATGGTCCAAATAGAGAAAATATCTACTGAGCAGCAGTCTCGGGCTGAAAGCCTTGCTGATGCCAGAGGTCAGAAGAAAATGGCCAGACCGCATCAAGCTAAAAGGAAGGTAACGGTAACCAGTCGTATCAGTAAGTATACAGAAGAGTACCTTTGAATGCAAAACACATTAAAATTTAAAGCCGTTTGGCTATAGCCAAATTAAGGCAGGTCTGAAAGCAAATGTCTGTCTGGTGTCTGGTGAGCGTATATTATACAGATATATGTATATTTAATTATATTTTAAATGGGCACTGGTGAGAGAGCACAAATGTTGGCTAATCATTGTGTACTGAATAAACAGGTGAGTAACATTTAATCAATATTCGAAAAGCGTCCAGTGATGTAGCCATAGCTCCGTCTCAACTTGACAGTGTGCTTCACGATGAGATCACCGCCACCAAGTCAAAATGAGGTCATACTGATTTCAGTGATTTAAGATGGAGCTGCACCAATGTGCAGTCAAACCCTCAAGGGACTGTCATATTTCCATAAAAACAACAAATTTATCTTTTTACTACATTACTGCCTTAGATCAATCTTGGCTTGAGAACAAAGAGACATGTTTCAGTGCTGACAGTGGAGTGTAATCAAGTGCTTCACCCATTTAAAGTGACTTTAGCCTCATGTAAGTTAACAGTGCAGAACAAGAGAAACACTACTGCGCATGTCAAATAGGCCCCGTAAGAAGAAAGAGATCAGAAAGTCTATATCAAATAAAAAGAGGAAAATGATTGTTCATTGGTGTAAAATGAATGTCAATATATGTCATCAAAACAAAAAGTTAAATCATCCACTTTTTATATATATAGCATTTGATGCAGTTTTGTAAAACAACTCTTCATTTCCAAATAAATTACTAAGGCTATTCAATCATGTACTTGTTCAAGTGGGCAGTCATGTTTGAAGTCAGTGCGGGGATATTATGCTGCTCTGATGTGTGAATAGCATTAGTTAAAAAGTGCTATTTGGTTTGGTGTTTAACTGATATAGTCTTTGAAAACGACATCAAAGGCTCCTTTGTGTTTTTATCTTTCCATCCTGAAACTGGTTTGATGGACACACACTACACACACCTATCCACACACACACAAACACAAAAAGAGAACGAAGAGAAAGACCACACTACTGTCATCCGAAGAGCCAAACAAGATAAACTACTATCTCTAATGTTCTCCCTGTAATGCACCTCTATCACTGCTTGCTCACTTGTTCCCTCCTATTTTGTCTCCACTTTTCCCGGCAGTTCTGACACTCAGCACAGAGAAGTTGTTCTCACCATTTTCTCTGTGTTTGGATGAAGCCAGTAACTTCTCTCTTTAATGAGCATGTCGTGTTCCCCTCCTCTGCTCATTCCCTAAACGCACCCTCTCAAACACTGGCAGCTTGAAGGGTAAGGAATTGTGTCTGCACGTGTGTGTGCATTACGCGTGTTTATGTGGAAGCATTAGAAACAGGAAGTAAAGATAGAGATACTGTTGTTGTGTGACTAGACCGGGCCAGTAGCTTGTTTCTGATGAGTCATGTTCCCTTGCTTTCTCGATTCTCTTACCACAGCCCTCAAACGGGGATAGTTTTCTGAGGGGTGGAGAGAGAACATGGTAGGATAAGTCAGGGTTGAAAGCAATGAAATAAGAGAAGGTTAAAATTCTAACTAGAAAAGCAAAGGAAAAAGGACAGAAGACAGACAGGCACCCAAACAAGTTCAAACAAGCTGTAAACTAAAGCTGTGAAGAGTCTGGCACAACAGTATCAGACACGCACTTTAGCATAAATGGTAGCATGCATGCACACATCCTCTAACAGCCCGGGGCAACGATGTCAATCCGCAAAACCCTTCTCACCAAACTATAATCCCCAGATTGCCAAACCCTCCCCCGATGTTGCATCACTGCTTTGGTCTGTTGGATGACATCACAGACTTTCCTTGAGGTATAGATCAGTGAGCATTGTATACCAGACATCACATATACCACTAAAGCTCCTTAAAGCCCCCAAAAAGGTAGCGAGAAATGGCTGATTTTCATAATGGCTGTGCTGTTAGGAGGTAAAGCAAATCAGCCTGTCACCATTTGGTAACCTTTACTATTTCACAGGCAAAAGAAATATGATATGCGAGCTCCCACCAGGAGAATAAAAGCATAATTTTACCACAAGGTCAGAATATCAACCAATTATACTTAATACATTTTTATGTCGCAAAAGCTATAGCTTTAGTGCACAGGTAGACTAGTATATAGAAGAAAGAATACTGAAATAAAGATAAAGCCTATTATACACAGGCGAGTGTTAAGCACAGAACACACAAACACAAATGACAAAAGCCCAGGTTCCAACTTCTGTCTTGGCTGTGAAAAGAACAAAAAAAAAAAAAACTGCTTAAAACTTTCTGCCGGAACCAGGTGTGGATGAATATTCATGAATGGAGTGAGTATCAGGTTGTCGTTCCAACTACTACAGTGTGATTGAGTGAGACAGTGCTTTTGTGTATGTGTGTGTGTTGTGATGGTAGGGGGGCAGCGAGATTGCTTCTCTATGCCTTTGTGTAGGTGGAAAACTGGCCATTTCTCAGAGAGGGACAACTAAATAAAGACGGAGGGTGAAAACAAAAGCAGACCAACTGCAGCTCTGAATATTCATGAGAGGTCGAGTGACTCAGAGCAATTCAAATAACAAGGAACAGGAGGGAGGGTATCGTCCCACTAATTCCTGTTCGGTTAAGTTTTATTTTGGAACAATACTGTGCAACATGTTCAGTTTTGGATTATATAGCTGAGTGCTTTGAAGCGGAGTCTTTAAAAGAGGTGTCTCTGGCAGCTGCTGCGCATTTTGATCGTCAAACTTTAATCAGGGTGGAAAAGTTTAGTGGGCTAAAAAAGACATTAAATAACTTTAACGTGCAAACAAAGCTCTGAGTCGTTCCTGTAGAACAGTTTCAGATAATGTGAAAAAAAACGAGCGAGAATCGGGCAAGGGTAACGTCCAAATTCTCACATATAGCACACACAGCTGGAAATAGTCTCTCTCACACTCACACACACACATGGCCATGCACATACACACAAATCTTCAAAGTCTTCTCCTGAAGAAGGTGCTTTATCAAAACACGGTCCCTGAAAATGTTATGGACACATTGCCAAAGGGTGAACACACATACACACTTGCACACATAAATGCAGACATGCAGTCTATCACGCTAAAATGCTATCAAACCAAAGTAAAAAGTTGGGTAGCACTTCTCAGATTGTAGCACATTACCATGGGAACACGGTTTAACAGCTGGTTTGCATGCTAGAGGTACGCTGGTATTCACCCTACATAATTTAAGCCCCATTTAGATGTGCTGTGTCCAGTCAGTGATCTAGTGGGAGCAATGGCAGCAATACCTATTTTAAAAGCAGGAGGGGGGAAATGGACAGAGAAGCGCCTTTATATATGATGTCCAAAATTTATGGTGGATAAGTAAATTGGGGGAGTACTGAAAGGGGTCCAAATCTGTGCTGAGAGGCTTGAAGAGGTGAAGATGACTGCTGATAATAAGCAAAAAGAAGTCTTGAGGAAGGGAAAGGGAGCGGTGGAGAATATGAGTATCCAATACAAAGGGAGGTGAAGAGAAAATCTGAACTGAAGCGGAAACTGAGAAAACAAAATCACTGTTTCATCTGCAGAGAGAAAATGATACATTATTTATGTACTCCTCTGTTTCCCCTACAATCAGCTAGGATTGTACACTTATACCAGTGAGTGGGGAGAATGTGAGAAGAGGGATAGAACGTCTGACACAGGAGTATAGAGACTGAGAGAAAATATGAAAAATGAGAAGAAAAGTGACTGCTGAGTGCATGATATGATTAGCATTTTAATGTGTTCCAGACGTAGCTGTGAGACCAGCAGCTCACTATGATTCCACTGAGAATGATAACACTAATAATAATGGCTTTGTATTTAAGACTGCTACATGCACGACGGAGGGAAAGCACTCTAGTGCTATCTGTCACTTATTTGTCTTCACTTCAGTACATTCTCTTCAGATAAAAAGGTCACCACGGTTGCCATAGGTGATCAGTAATCGAATAACTTGATTTATTATTTGCACTGAGAAGTGACTGATGTTATAGTTGCCGTTAATCAATCAGAATCAAAATCAGGACTTCTGACTTGCAGACAAAGTTACCTCAAGAAGTGAGTGTGTGCATCTAAGCGGACGACCTTGCCACGTCAAATGTTGTCACTCAGGATAATATGACAGAAGGCGGAGAGACAAACAGTGAGTCAGCAAACACCCTCAATGAATTACAATCAGTCCAGATGGGCTGCTGCTGTGTCATGAGAAATATCCAGCAAGTACAGACAACATGGAAAAGCTGTGTACTGTGCAATACACGCAGCACAGTGCGACTATATATTGCACTACATCTGCATTAATTGAAATTATTGTTATCTTACAACATGGTAAATATTTTTAAATTTATATACATTTACATTTGCTTAGATTTAAATTAAGTTTAAGGGAGAAAAACTGGCACAGCTGTAGCTACTTGCATCCAGTTTGCTTGAGAATAACTTAGAGCAACAATTATAACTCCAAATTTCACGGATGTTTCTGTTCCCATTTTCATCTCTACCTCTAATCACCCGTCTTCCTTTTCACTCTACTCCTGCAGCTGTCCAGACTGCTGTTCCACTGAATCTCCTCCAAGCAAGGAGTGATCACACCAGCCCATGACACCATGCTGAGACATGTGGCATTTCCACTGCTACACATCTCATCTGCCTAAATTAGCATGGATTACACTATCACATGAGCAATTAAATTGCATGGGAGGATGACAGGGCGTTCAGGTGGAGCGGGTGGAGGCAGGTGCAGCCAGGTGGGTCTCGGATAGCTTTTTAGGGAGGGGCGTGCAGAGTTGAGAGTGTTAGTCAGACTTAAAGGGAAGTCAAATTGTAAGGATGGTGGATTTAAAAAATAAAAAATAAAAAAAAAACCTCTGTAAACTGTGTGAAAGGAACTACAACCAAAAAAAAAAAAATTTAATCACAGGTTGTCCTGCTTACACACTTTCTCTCTCTTGACACCATCTCAGCCCTCTGACATCAACTGATGGATTAAGTGCTTTTCATCTTGTGGCAGGGTTTTCCATCCGGAGACAGCAATTGAAAATCTAGGTAAGAAGTCCTGTTAAGAGCTTAACAGCTTCCTTTGTGACGAGGAAGGAAAAGCTCTGGTTAAAAGGTCAATGGGCTTCCACTTAAAGTCTTTATGATAACAGCAATGACAGCATACGCTGGCATAATAATTGCTGTGGCGATGCATTTTGGCTTGGAAGCATCCTCAAAAGCTGTGCTGCCGAAGTTAAAATCACACCAGAATGACAGACTGAAGAATTACCTTTTGCACTATGTCCAACATTGTGTGGAATAATATTGGTGATACACACACTATGCCTTAAAAGATTGAGACAATGCAACCTCCTGATATTTCCTTATTGTGTAGATTTGTTTTTATTGTGTATCATGTGTTGAATCTTTGGATCTTTGAATTCTCTTCAGGACAAGATATTTGAATTGAACAAAGAATATTCAACTGGACCAGTGTGCTTGAGGTCAACTAAATATCAAAGCAAAGTCTGGGAAAAAATGAAACAAAACAAAGCTAGTATAATAATTGCAATAATTCAGTCTTTAAAAAAGAAAAAAATGGGGCCATATGTGAAAAGAGATTAATCTATTCAATTTCTAAAAGGATTTTAGCAATTTAGGAAATGTTTAGGAATTTAGGGAATATGTCTTAGAAATTTTTGCTAAGCAAGTACATTGCAGTTGTACGTTAAGCAGACTGTAATCATTAATAATAAAAAATATAATTTTAAAATCAGATGTATGGCTAATGAAACAGGAGAAAAGTTATTATTGAGAATCACACAATGACCTTGGACAAAAAAAAGAAGAGATTTCTGCCTGGTGTTAGCAAGACGAAGGATGAAAGGCTGTACTTCGTCAGAAAGTGCTACGGATAATATCAGAAAAATGTAAGGGATGTGTGTCTGTAGTGAATGTTCCTGTACTCTGTGGCTTCAGAAACCGACCTGAGTTTTAAAAGAACGGTGGGAAAAGAACTGATGGATGTACAACTATGTCTGGTTGCATTACTTTGTGAATGACCTCTGGCTCCACAGAAGAAATCTTTTGAAAGAAGAGAAATAAAAACATCCAGCTAGACTTTTGTAAAATGAACGAATGCTGCCAAATACAAACATCTCCGGGAGAAAGTTGTTTAAACAGATGGACAAGTTTAGAGAAGTTTAGATTATTTCGCAAGTCACATGAAGGTTTCACTGACACAGACATGCTCCCCGCTGTGAAACTTGGAAGATTTGGGAAGCAGGAGAAATGGAGACAAAAACAGGAGATGTGAACAAATAGTGGGAAAGGCTATTAATCATTCCCACTGTAAAGATGGGTTACCATTGGCAACATCTATTGTGGGGCAGGAAGTAAGGGTGATCAATATTGTCGTATTAATGAAAGAATCTCACGACTGTTTGTGCATATTTCATCCATCTTGGACATACAAGTGCTACGTTTCTGTATTTTATGTGCTTGCTTGTTGTTTAGATGGAGCACACTTCATCATTATTTGACACATTATTTGGTCACCATCTGGGAAGAATCACCAAAAGCCAACAAATGTGTTGGAGAAGTAACAAAACAAACATTAGCGCTAAAAAGTGGAGTTTCTCATTATGAGAAAGGCTATGAGACTGACAAGTAGTAGATTTTGTAATTTCACTGGACAGCTTTAGACAGCACACATGTGAGTATGAGATAATAGAAGGAGGTGGAGTTTAGCACTGATGTGCATGGATGTTTTGTTCTCTTCACAGCTCTTGAAGCAGTATATACCATTCTGTCCAAGCAAACACTGACAAACTTACACCGACACACAGCCAGTAATCTGGTGTCTGACACAACCAAACAAACTACGCATGTAGATTTTATGAAAGCAACGTCTCTCTAAACATAAAAGATTAAACAGTTCCATGTGCACATGCACACACAAATGCACAGTGCTGCTACCACTCAAAGCTCTACAGTCATTACAGCATCCTCTGTGGACCTAATGTGTGGCTGTACTGTAAACACCGCTGACAGTGCAGTGCAATATCTGCCTCCAGCCATATTATTATCAAGGTCTCTGTATGTGTGTGTGGACAAGGGAAACACGGGATGACAGAGTGCCATCATTGAAGACAAGTCCCAAAGGATCAATACTAGCATCACCGCTGACCAAACACACAGGTTTTTACTGATGATTTAGCAACATTCACCTGTGTCCAGGTCTGTGAGTACACACAGCTTTTACTGGGTTAATAAAAACAAAGTAAATGTCAAAGAGCAGAACTTTCTGAAAAACAGAAGAAGGGAGAGACAAGAAAAACATAAACATATCAGAGGGAGGACAGAAGCTCCTAACACACACCAGATGCTAAACTAGCGGCATGGTGTCTGCTGTGCCAGCTGCAAATTGATTAAGAGAGCCTCTGGCCAAAGGGCAATGGCTCAAACAGGATGGCCACGCAGGTCACAGACAAAACCCCCACAAAACCCTTGGAAAATCACATGGCTACGTTTTTATTTTTTCTTCAGTGCTTATTCAGTAGTAAGAGGCAAAAGGTAATGCTGATGCAACAAGAACATTGTCAATTAATCCCTACATTGGGACTGGAAACTGTCTGGATATAGACCGGATGTGTATGACAGTTTGAGTCCATATAACTGCAAGAGTGTACAATACAAGTAAAAAAAACTAAGGCTAAAAAATCAGTTACTAAATTAAATAATTTCCACATGAACACGATAAGGATAAAGCTATAAATCTGATTTTTATAAGGGTATTTGTTTAAAAGTGACCATTTACTAGTGGACTCACATCCTTTCATTAATTATTCATAAATTAATGACTTAACTCTTCAAGACAGGTCTGACACATTTGCCTTGCATAAAACATGGTAACTGCTCAGAAATTACACCACTGTATAAATGACTGTCTATACAATGTGTGTCTTCAATGCGTTTACATACCTGAAATTGGTAGAGGGCCATTTCAAAAGGCGAACGGGGTCGAGGCATCAGGGAAATATAAAAGAAAGAGAGAAAAGTGGGGGGAAAAATGTGTTAATATAAGTGTATTTTTAAGGCTGGGATAAAATAAGAACTCAGAGAATGAAATGCTCAATTTACACAACATAATAACCATACATGTCAAACTAATTCAACAACATGCCACGGGGGGTTGTCTGTATGAAATGAAATAGACCCGGAATCTAATTTTCTTCTCTTTGTGTTAACTCTCAATCCCTGTTAGCGGTGACAGCACCCACATCCTGTGCCCATGTTGTGCCAGTGAAGCGGGCTGGCACAAGGCTGACTGGCGCTCTGCGGTGCTGTGAAAATGCAGCAGCATAGTAGCAGCCTTAGGTTAGAAAGATGTGATTCATTAATCAACACTCCCCGCAGGGAATAACGCTGCCTGCTGGCAAAGCCTTTCTTTCCATTCTCCTTCACTCCCTCCTGACTAGCCACTGGACAAACAACACAATAGTATGTTGTACACATACACCGTATGTACAGGCACACCGGTGTGCATCTCACTCGTAATTAAGCCACCTACACACACACACACACACACACACACACACACACACACACACACACACACACACCAATATAAATATTCATACTTGTTTTGCAGGAGCTTTGTCTCCTGAGGCTTATCTGTGGTAGAATGGCTTGGTTTGGGGAGTGACAAGACTAGGAGGATAATTAGTTGAAGGCAGAGTGGGAATTTTTATCTAAAAGCTCCAGATTTTCTTCACTGTGTTGGTCTCTTTGGTCACCCCTTTACATTCACCTCTCATTTTCATTTATGTAGCCACAGTAGTTTTATTAATCACTGTCAACCATAATAGGGCCTGAAGCAGTAAGTAATTGGTGGATGCGGCATTATGCTGAACATTATAGAGGCACCCCGTTTTGTTCTGTAAAGTTAAGAGGACCTTAAGGGGATGTATATTTTTGCCTATGATAAGACTTGAGGACTTTAACTCAAACCCTCTTTTAGATAGTGATAAATGAAAACAATTTCTTCCTGTTCACCTCACTTTGGAGCCTTTGAGAAAACTAATTTAAGTGCCATGTTAGCTAAACCACTCTGTTGATGCTGTGTTTCCTATCAATACACAGAGGATGAGTGTAGCTCTAAAAACTCGCATGCCATTAAATGCCCCGAGGTTCCCAGCCTCTTGTTAAGTGCCGGTTTAGCATCAGGAGCCACCGTGCAGTCTGCCCCATGGAGCCCTCAGATAGACATTTTAAGAAGACAGCATGGCTGGGATTAGAGATAAAAAGCCATAACTGTGCAGCCTAAACACAGTGTGATGCAGTATGTTTCTCACATCGACCTACAGTAAACAGTCTTAATGCATAAGCTTTAGCATGGAATAGAGCTGAAAAATGGCAATAGTTTCCTCTGCAGGTTAAAAAAAATGAGTCACTGGGGAAACAACTTCTGAGAGTTTTAGATATTGAGATGGAAAAACAGAACATAAGAGCGACTCACTGACAGCGTTCACGTACAGCTTCTGAAAGAGCTGGAAGACTGTCATCTGCACACAGCAGCTGCAACTCCAAGTGCCTTTGGCATGGCGTTTAAAGAATAGGAAAGCTGAACAGAGGTGCAATGTAAATAACGGTCACCCCTGTCCAAACAGCCTTTGTCTCTGGCTGACAAGAAGCAGTACCTTTTCCATGTTTATAGCTCAGTTTGTGTGCTGAATGCAATTTGTGGGGCTGCTGCCTTACATTTAAATCCTACTAGGCTTAAGAAAACTGTCTTGTCTTTTAGATTCTACAGCTTCACTGCTTAGACGAGTATGCCACCTAATACCAGTGTTGCTAATACTATACTCTGAAATTAATTTTTTTGTGTGATAATAACAGATTAACCCAATAATCTAAATGCAAACTCACATTTCTCTAAAACATCGAAAAGCTAGAAACAATATCCATTAACCAGCCATGAGCCATTCAGTTTTGCCCGACTGCACTGGCTATTAATTGAGGTAAAGAAGCGGTGTTCACAAAAACAGGGATCTTATTGATCGTCCAGGAGGCTGACCAAATAAAAGGGGCAGACTAATTCGGCTAAAACAATACATAAATTGCCTGTCCTGTCAGGCACCAATGGGTGTGACTAGATGTCAACTGATGAGACAGACCGGCCACTTACTTCGGATTAGATCTGCTTTAAGAGAAAAGAAAATCTATATTGAATCCCCTAAGGAACCAAAGCCACTGCAAGTCATAAGTGAAAAGAAACTGGACGCACCAAGGCACATCACTCCACCTCTGTCTATCATTACCATACCACGGTGGGTCAAGACCCTGTTCGCAGTGAGAGCAGGGTTTTTCTGCGGCCACCCTGAGAACACTCTATTTTACAAATTAGCATTTAAATACTGCAAACAAGTTAGGAGGCGGACAGTGGAGTAAGGGAGAAAAGAAGCGAAGAAACACAACAGTGCATGAGAAAAATATGGAAATTTTGATTAAGGTTCAACAGATGGGCGTCGTTTAGAAGAGCCGCAGCTGACATATCTGGGTACCGAGACTGGTTCTTCTGCAATAATGCTGCAAGTAAACACTTTGAGGACGGGAGGATTGCGGTGGGTGTGTTTGTGCATGCGTCTCTGAAAGCGTCCATGTGTGCACACATGCTCCTGTACTTCAAATACTTCAGGGAGCAACAGAGGGGGCTTAAGCACTTCTTGTCTTTGTCTGCACACTGCCTTCACACACTTGACTGTGGCTCAAGCTAATTACCTGCAGAATTCCCAGCATTATTTCACACAACTAAGACTGCTCTTAATATGGCTGTAATTACCTGTCGATAGGATATAATTGACAGTAACAGCAACAGTCCTGTTCCTTAGGAGAGCAGAGGCATGTGGGAAATTTGCGGTCAAAACATCAACAGTTTTTCTCCCTGTGTGACAACAAAAGATCTAACCTACTATTACATTTTTAACCTATCACCATATATGAAATACATAAATTGTCTATTTATGCAGTCCTGTTTTGTTCTTTCCTTTTAAATATTGTCTAAACCTTTCATTTTTCACACTCTCTCTCTTCAGACTATATTTCTCCGCCATTGTTGTTCTCTTTCATAGTCCCTCATCTCCCTTTCTTTCTGTCTCCTCTGCTGTTGACAGCTCCCACAGCTCCTCTTTGCAATGCAGCAAGCGCTCTCCTTCCCCTGCACCTTGCGTTTTTTTGCCCTGTCTCACAATCTGTTAGCTGCACACTCTCACCTCCTCGCTCCATTATTTATTGATCACTAAACAAGGGGCAGAAGGAGGGGTTCTGTGAGGGCCTGAGAGGAGGTTGAGCTGTATTTCCATAAATGATATTTAAGGCCTCTGAATCGCAGTCCCCTGAAAGACATACTGTAGGGTCATGGGATGTGAATAAAGGACAACCTGGTGTTGATGAAATATAGGCATGTTATAAATATGACAATAAGGGGACAGTGAGGCGATGGTAGGTACAGTATAAGTGGCTTTATGGTGAATCTTAAGGAATTTAGTAGTTAAATTCAACAGTTAAAAATCGTTCAAATCGGTGAAATGGAACACAGCCGCTCACACTGCCCTTCATTTCTTCAGCCTATCGCAGTCAGACCGGTTTAGGGACACTCAAACCTCCCTTTCTTCTTTGAATAAAAGGACAAATGGTGCACCTGGCAGCCTGGCTGGGGAGCGCTAAAATCGAAGCGACATTGTATGTCATTAAATTCCTCCACACCACTGCAGATTGTGCTGATTCAAAGGCACTGCCAGTAATAGGAATGATGTGTGCGAGTGTGTTCTGAGAGCCCTGTAAAAGGTCAGAGATGGTACTGGAGTCTCTTGTCAGCATTTACGGTGAGTGGTGTGACAGCGGAGAGAAAAGGTTGGTAGTATCTTTTCATTTTGGTTTCCCTGGGAAATAGCTGTGGAAATGAGGTTGTGTTTCACGGCTGTCTTCACAGCACTCCACACTGGCGAAGAGGTGAGAGAAAGACAGGAAGTAGGTGGAAGTAGAGGAAATGCAAGGGGATGCTGAGAACTGCTGAAAAGACTGGTGATGACCCATGGAACTAGCTCAAGGTGAGCATTGTGTGTTGTCTTGCCAAGGCCGAGGAACTACATCAGCAACCGCAGCTGCAACGTAACACAGATGCCAGGAAGCACTCAGATATGCTTAATTGGGGGATACAGAGGTTTTGGATCATGCACAAGCAGCAACAAAGGTTGATTATTACACTGGAACACTACTGAGCAGTCGGCTAGAAGATACACCTCTCTGGTTATGAATACAGGGAGGAAAGGAATTAAACACACATGACCTAACAAGGCGTTGGGATGAGGTGGGTTAATAGACCTGCATGTAGGATAAACATAACAGGCATATTAGCAGGGCAGTTGGGAAAACACTGGACACAGGGAGAATAGCAAAAAGGAACTACTTCAGGGAATGAGCCGGCTCACTTACTCACTCTCGGTATCTGTTAGGTCTTCTCTAGTTACGGTATTAATGATATATTGGCCATAATTTAGCAAAGCTGCATGTTAATCATTCATCACAGTAACTATTCAGTGTGTAGGAGGCTGTTAAATGGCTACGCAACCTGTGTGAGACAGAGAGCAGAGGGTTCCCTTGGGCCTTAGTGGAAAGAAGAAGAGCAATTGATCATCCTCTGAACATTCATCATACTAGCCTAGTTTCTAATAAAAAGTCCAAAGGGTTGGGGAGGGGAGGTCTGTTCATATGCATGTGTGTTGACATGTAAGAGAGAATATAAAGGGGGGAAAAAGGTTTCTTATCCCACTTGCAATTCAGCTGTAAGAATATTTCTCCCACATACATGTGGCCACAAAGTGATCACGACCCTCAGGTTAACAGGAAGCAAAAACTCAGACAACAGATACATGATGCCAGAAAAACATTATTGTCTA
The DNA here is from genome assembly GCF_057382095.1 of Aulonocara sp. 'chitande type north' Nkhata Bay. Classification (NCBI taxonomy): domain Eukaryota; kingdom Metazoa; phylum Chordata; class Actinopteri; order Cichliformes; family Cichlidae; genus Aulonocara; species Aulonocara sp. 'chitande type north' Nkhata Bay. Next base: position 31,076,562 of record NC_141360.1, on the reverse strand, counting down.
CAGAGCATACATAAAAGAACATTACTGTGCATATAATCTGTGACTTGACCTCAACGGATTGGAGCAAGGGAAGCAAGATTGCATGATTTAGTGCCATTATGTTTGGTTTGCGACAAAATTACCACATATACATAAGCATGGCATAACTGAAAACAACGAAGACGTGAATATTAGCATGTAATAACAGTTAAAAGCTTAAAAGGAACTTCTGATACATTTTATTTCAAGTATTTAAGTAAACCATACCCTCCTCTTTGTGCAAAGAAAAACTATTTCTAAGAGCCATCTTTAAAACCTACATTAGACAAGGATACATTTTTGAAGGACGAGCATTTCCCATGAGCTTTTCATCCTACCGTACAACATGATGCTGATGCTAAATAGTTTAAAGCGTGAAACGGCTCTCTTTTGTACGTTTAAGGCTGTCTGAATTTGCAGAAAGTCGAACAGCATCCCAGCGGTGCAAGCATGTGCATGCCTGAGCAAGGGTGTGTGTGTGTGTGTATGTATGTGTGTTGTGGAGAGCTGGTGCTGACAGAGAGAAGACGGGGAACATGACGGCATTAACAGTAAGCAGGCACGCTGTCACCTGAAGACAAGGACATGAAGGGAGGGGAAAGAAAGAAAACAGGGATTACAGAAAAATAAGAGAATGGCAGAAGAGAGAGGACTAAAGAGTGGAAATAATGCAAATGGGCCAACACAAATGCGACAGAAAAGCAAAAGTGAACACAGGAGGGAAGAAAAAATACGGATATGGAGAAATTCTAGGGGGAAAGAGGAGGGATAAAAAACAAACAACAGGCCATCTGGTGGGTGCAGTAGAGATCATTTGTGTGTGTGTGTGTGTGTGTGTGTGTGTGTGTGTGTGTGTGTGTGTGTGTGTGTGTGTGTTCATATATATTGAGTGAATGGGCTCTGAGTTTGATAGATGTATGTTTAAAACAAGCATAGTCTCCCACTCACATATCCTCTGCTGGGAAAGAGAGGATGCCATTACCATAGAGCAGGCGGTGGACATGGCCTCTTCTCTAACCTTGCAAAGAGGAGTATGGTGGTGTATTTGGGGATCCAAACACACACACACACACACACACACACACACACACACACACACACACACACACACACACACACACACACACACTGTTCAAACATGTACACACTTCTGATGTTCCCTTGGGAAGCCACCTCAAACAAATGGTTGACCCATGCGTGCATGTTTGTGTGCGAGCACGCATGTGTGTTTTTCAGGCATTTGTCGTCACAATGTCTAGGTAATAAACAATAACAGCTGTAGCCAGTCCTAATTAAATACCTGTGCATCTGCTCCTGGATCTGTCTCGCTTCTTGTGTCTGTTGTATTTGGTAGGTGGCAGACAGAGTTTCTTTGTGTCTCGATGCATCATTCTGTTATTGGCAAAGTTTTACTTCTTTGCAAACACTCTTAGTGGGTTAAAAAAAAAAGAAAAACTCTCTTCAATTGCTAATAATTAATCGGGATCAACGCTACCTGATGGAACCACTTTTAATGGTGCATCATAAAAGATATGACCCACGCTGGATTTGACCTCGTTTTTCAACCAAAAAGGGAGCCATGACTGTCATCATTACCATTCATACCAGAATGTGAAAGAGAAAAAAAATGACATATGAAGACAGAAAAACGCGGGAGAGGAGAAAAAGGCAGAAAGTCAGTCAGTTAATCACTTTTGGACGTAGATTTAAAAAAAGTGCGATGAAAGGAAAGCGGATGCTTCTGTTGTGATGACGATGAGGAAGATGAAAGATGGAGCAGACAGAGACAGAGCTCTTTGTGCATCATCAATAGCAGCCAATGTCCAGTTTCTAACCACGAGAGCCTGTCTGTCCCTATTCAACTTACCACCTTCCCTCGGGCTACCTCTCGCTCTAAATTGAGGTCAGATGTCAGCAGTGTGTGGGTGTGTGTTATGCACGCACCAGAAGGGACATCCAAACTATAAGCTTGGGTCACCGTATCCTACACCAACATGAACAAATAGCACATGAGAAGAGATACATCATATTCCCCTGCTCATCACACCCAAGGAGGAGGACAGACAGCCACGTTTGACTCTCTTAAACATTGACCGCCACTGCTGTCATCCAAAGTTTCACAGTTAACTGCTGTCTATAACAACACGTTATCTATATAGCTTTTATCTCACATAGTAATGTAGTAAATCAAACATGTTTAACCTGTGTGTCAATCTCATCTCCTAATGCTTTGTGTTTTTGTTTGTTTTATTTATTTTTTTAAATACATGGTATTCCTGCATTTTTTCGCTTGTTTCCTGCGAGCCTGTCCAAACCTGTCCAGCCTAATGGAGACATCAGAAAGTGTAGCAGCTAATATACATGGAGTCATACTTGTTAATGGTATACACAGGACCTGTACAATCACTCAATTACTCCGCTGACACACTCCATTGTCTGGACAATGGGTAGAGCCAAGTCATGCATGCATAAAGCAAAGGTTCTGGGTCTGTGTGTGTGTCAGTCTTAGCCCCAGGGATGATACTCGGGGCAATTATTCTCTCCTCTGCATTGTGTTTAACCCTTGACCTCTCGGAGTGATACAGTGCCACAGAGCTGAATGTGTCTAGACCACTTACTCATCACTAAGGGCAAAAGAAGAAGTCAGCCTCCGGACATGATTGACTGAGATTTATGAATGGAAGAGGAACAGAAAGGATGTTTAGAGCATTTGGAGAAGGGACTCTGCAGGAAATTGCTGCAATTCTGATGAGCACCAGTCTGGATATTATTTATATTTGCAAACAGGTAACTTTGACAAACATTCTGTTTATGAAATCTAAGACAGGAACCTCTAAATTAAGTTGTGCTTATCACCATTAAGCCACTTCAGTGAAACAGCATTATTCGTGTTGCTCAGTTAAATAAAAAGGATGAAAACCTAGATGATCAAATAATGGCTGGCTTTAAATACTAGCTGAAAATCTGATTTAAAAAAAAAAAAAAAAAAAAAAAGGTTACAAGACATGTGCTGTTTGCTTGGTGTGTGTGTGCTGTGAGCCCGCACCGCACAAAATGGAATGAAAAATGACACGGGACCTGCTAAAATGTGATACCCGATCTCCCTGCTGTGTTTAGATTATCTCTATTGTATCAACACATGCTTGAGTGTGTGTATGCGTGCCGTGCACCAGGGGATTTTTGGTGCTTTTAGTAATCAATAGTGTCATTCGCTTAAACATATGGTAGGTTACTTATTAGCTGGGATCATCAGTCAAAGCCCACTTGACTCCAAGAGTCCCTGTAAATCATAAAACCGGAGAGCTGTCCTGCAGACCTCTTGCGTGTGCACATTTTTTAATGTGTAAATGCAGAAGTGAATGCACTCAGGAGACATAAGTTATCTATTGGTGTTTCACGTAATTCTTGCCAGAGAAGATAAAGAGCATTTACGGATCAAAGGAAGGACAAAAAAAGCTGCAAACACAACAGCTGCAATTAAAGGACAAGCACTTTGCCACATGAAGCCCCCCCTTCATAGGGTTTTGAAAGCTTGTAGTGGGAGGAGAAATATGATGGGTACTAGTGCTACAGTTTGCCTTAGGGATGCTTTCTATGGCTCTTATTCCATCTTCTACTTCACTATGGAATGTTGTGTATTGTAGACCAGTCAATACACTACCCCCCTCCCTCGAGGTGAGACCTCCTAAAACATGCATGAGTTTATGAGCTGGGAATGCGCCACCAAAGGCCTTTAGGGCATTTTGAGGTGGTAGAATATCTAAAAGCTAAGTGAGACCATCTTTTCAGGATTAGGTCTAAGGCCTCTCCACCTCCACTCTAATGCTCTTTTACTGTTTCTGCCCTCATCGGATTTTCCTTCTGCTTTAGCTCTCTTTTTTTTTTTGCTTCTTCCCAGTCAGACATATGGCTCTGTACATATCAATCAGTCCTAAAGCCTTAACCCTTGGGGCAGGTATATCCACAGCTCGTTCGGTGTAATAAGAGAAATTCCCATGGCTATTTTACAAAGCTTAAATTTTAGTCACTCCATCCGGAGCAGTAAAGAGTTTATTTTAAAGAAAACGGTTGGGTGCCCTTTATCTCCAAATTTTTAGAGTCCTTTAAGACTTTTAAATTTCAAATATTTTGTAATATTTTAGAAAAAAATGAGAGAAATAAGAGGAAGGTGAAAGGAGAAGGAGGGCCATATGGGTTGATAAATGTTTGATGAGGCCAAATGGCCTTTTGTGTGACACAGCTGCAGAGGACCAGGTGGGTTTTTAGAGTAAGGGAACATTTGGCGGCTGTGGAAAAAAAAAATAAAATAGGGGGAAGCAAATAGGACACATAATAGAACATAACCACTGAGGGAAAGCTTGCCACAGAGTGTGTTTTTCACAAAGTTATGATAAAATTATTCTGTTCTGTGTCTAAAATTACTTAAAGGAATACTTTAGTTACTTCCTACGATGTACCCATTTCCTTTCCACGCGCTTAAAAAAAGAAACTTGAGGATCAATGCCTTGTCATGGCTAATGTGCACCATCTGCAATCCTTCATATTCAAAACTGGGTCTCGGTATCAGAGCATAGCTGACACAAATCACCACTCAACAGCAAATGTGGAGCAAAGAATGGAAGTAGGGATGGATAGACTGATGGATTGAGAGAGGGAGGACAGCCACAGCTGATGGAAGAGAGGACATCCTGCTTACCAGCACATTAATCATTCACACACAGAAGCGGGACCAGAGGCCGACACGATGATGCGAAAACCAAAACGATCAGAACACTTTACATGCAGCTCCTGATCGGAAACACCATCACAGAAGGGCAAGGGGAGGGTTCTCCATTTATTTATTCAAAATCAACACCGCTTATCGTTTTCCATCCATGGCTTTACATCTTCCTTCCTCTCAGCTACACACTCTCCTTTACCTTTATGATTTTTGTATTTAGTTGCTCCTTCCTCACTGATAACAACCCCCGCCAGGTGTGGAGAGGCATCCAAGCCCTCGCCAACTACAGATTGGTGAGGGCTTACTAGCCACAATCAGTCCGACTCGACCCGTACCTCTGCCCCCCCACTGTCACTCAGCCCCGGATCCCCACAGGGCTACATTCTCAGACCCCTACTGTACGCCCTGTACACCTATGACTGCACACCAACCCACCCAACCAACGTCATCATCAAATATGAAGGTGACACCACCGTGGTTGGGCTCATCTGTGATGAAGATGAGACAGCGTGCAGGGCACATGTAGAGAACTTGTCCCGCTGGTACTTAGAAAATAACCTGAAGCTGAGCATCCTAAAAAAAATGAAGTCATAATGGAACTCCCCACCACCACACACCTCACCAATCCGAGCCATAGTCTGAGTAACCCTCATCACTCACACCACTCATACCCAGACTCTACTCAGACCAAGTCTTTTCTTTGCACTACTTCTAAGCACTTTGCAACTTGTTCTGTAATGTGTACCTTTCTCTAATTTGTCTATAAATTTCTCTTGTTTTGTATATATCCCGCTTTATTGCATATATTTCTCCTTTTTGCTATTTATTCCTGCTGTGTACTATTTACATTTAATTCTGGCACAGTTGGTGTGCAGCACCCACCATTTCTTTGTACACGTACAATGACATTAAAGGGTTATTCCTTTCTATTCTATCCTCTCCAGCTCTGCATTCCTTTATCCACCTCACCCTCCTCCTCCTCCATCAGACACAATGATGGTTAGTGAATATTACACTCATCCATTCTTCTTTTAAGTGCCACCATTATGGTTACCAGATGCACTTATGGCTTTTTACGCCCATTGATTGGCACAATCAATAAGTCATCTTAGGGAAAGTTTGGAGACACTATATTAGGGCTGCCAGACGCTCTTAAAGCTTTAAGCAGTAATTTGTATGGAGATGGGAGCTACTTCATTATGTTAATGGTGAACAGCAGATGGGTTGGGGTTGGATCTAAACGCCTTTTGCCTGCTTCCGGTATTTTAGGATTTTTTTTAATTCCCACAGACTTACTTACTCTGTTTCAAGTGTTTTTTTTTCTTTTGAGGTCATCTTAATGATGCCAATGTCCAATAATTATGTGTTTCACAGCCATTATCAACTGTATTGTTTACAGTGGTCAAAACATTAGATTCTCTAATTACATTCATGAATTCAAATTAGATTCTCCACATTTCTGTTTATGGATTTTATTTTCTATAAGTGGATTAGCCAGTAAAGCACCCTCAACACAACTCCCCATCCCACCGGCACACTACATGGACTTGAAATGATTTCAGAAATTACTGTGGAAGAAATAGCCACAAGCCTTTACTCATTCAAAGTTTTAGCGTGAACTTTTTATAAGGAAGAAAAATGCTTTGGTGCACAAATATATTCAAGAACACACTGTTATTACAGATTGACTGCTCCTGGCATAATTAGTCAACATTCACTGATATGGACCTAAACAACCTCTCCCCACTTAGAACTAAAACTCATTTAAATTTGCATCACAATCCCTTAATGGCTTTTGAGTCAGAATTGCCAAATCATAAGTAGAATATAATATGCCACCTTGCTTTAAAAGAACTGTTGACACAAGCACCATCATGACAATAGCCGTCGTCACCATTATGGATGGATGGATGAATGAATGAATGAAACCATACAAAATCATTTTCCAAAATCAGAGCCTTCCACTGCTGTCGAGCACTTGGACTACGTTGTACCACAGATAAGCTCCAATTGCTTTGCTATCTTCCTACTGGTCACCAAGCTAATCTGACATCTTAGGCTTGCAATCAGGCTGAAGCAGGTGACACATGACTGAACGGCTGAACAATGGGATGGAGGCTGGTTCTCAGATAAGAGAATTAATATTGATTGCACATGCATGTCAGACAGATCGTGTCCATTAGGAGTTTCACAGCTCCGTTCAGTCTCGCTGGTAACATGCCGAGGATCTGGGCTGAATGGCGGGAAGGAAGGAAGTTTTTGTTTTTTGTTTTGTTTTTATTCAATCAGTTTAAAATTGAAACGTTTTTAGGCCGATAACTAAGAAGTGATTTCAAGACAATGAATTTTCAGAGTTTAATTTGTTCCTATGATGAATTTGTCTAATTTTATGTGTTTTGTTTTTTTGTTACTGCCAATTTGTTTTCTGCGTGTGCCCGCTATGTAAACTAAAAGTTGATTAGCAAAATTATTTTGTTACTGGCTGACTCATTTGTTCCAATGCAAGGAGCGGTTATTAAAAAACAAAACAAAAAAACCAACATTTTCCCAGCAGACAGGTTTTCACAGTCTAAATAAGGTTGGTGATATTTTTCCACAACCTCATTCTCAGAGATAAAGCATAAATCAAAGCACTTTCACTCATTCTGGGTAGTGTAAGTAACACCCAAATATAGATCAGTGCATAAGAGTGCGCATGTTTATAACCATGTGTGAGTGAGAGACAGAGCGCTAAGAGCTATAACTGTGGGAGTGTTTTACAAGCTCAAAGCCCTGTGCCTGCTCCTCTAATTCAGCACACACATTGCACTTTCAGCAGATCAATGATCCCCTTGTGTCTTACACACGATCTCTCTCTACTCTCATCCACCCATATATACCCTCTAAGGTACACAAACCCATGCGCGCACACCGATACATACGTTCAGTCCTGCTCCTTTCAGCCTCCCCTCACTCCTGCTCTGTTTCTCGTGTACTAGTATATGTGCTCTCATACACCCCCTCTCTTTTTCTTTCCATCCCTCCATCTCTCTGAAGCCCTGAGCAATTACTCACCGAGACTCTAGAGAAGACTATAAGTGAGAGGGGCGGGAGCGACTCAGGAGTTAGAAGGACAGAGGGATGGAAAGAGTAGAGACAGAACGAGGGTGAATGGAAACTGCCTGTAACTGACAGCACAGAAGGACTTCAGAAAACAGCTGCTCTTCAAAGACCAAAGTCAAAGTGTCACATACGAGTGTGCCTGTGTCCCATCTGCAGAAACATGAACGTTTCCCTGCATGCGTGTGCTCATGTGTGAGGTTGAGTCTGCAGAGTGGCGTAAATAGGAGTGTGTTTCTGAGGGAGGTCGGTCACAGCAGTGTGGCACAGCATCATTTATTCATTGGGGAGGGTAATGTGTGTGTAACATCTGGGATGCACTTGCTCTATACACAACACACACACATATACAGGGCACTTCTGGAAAGCAAATCAAGTCTTTTGGACCAGCTGTAGCTCTCTTGCTGCAAAACACACACACACACACACAAAAAACAACAAAAAAAAAAAAAAAAAACAGTTGAAATATCCACACAATACAGTCATAACAATGACTGTGTGTGTGTGTGTGTGTGTGTGTGTGTGTGTGTGTGTGTGTGTGTGTGTGTGTGTGTGTGTGTGTGTGTGTGTGTGTATATATAGAGTCCACGGCCTTCACTAAGCTCTCAGGTTGATCCATTTAAAACACAATAGAGGATTACATTCTCATCTGGCCACTGGCTTCAGTCTGCACTGAAAAAAAAAACACTACAACTCCAATTCTAACTTGGCACACAGTGTGTCTGTGTATACAGAAGTGTGTGTGTGTTTTCATATTTTACGCAAGCACCGCGGGTTACAGTATACAACTGTCTATCATGCTTGTCTATCAAATATGGATGTGTGCGCTTGTGTAAGCAGGAGGCTCAGGCCTGTCATCTCAAGGGCAGGTTGGGAGGGGGGTAAGACGACCCCTCTCCAGTGTGGAGTGGTTGTGAATTGGTTTTGGCTCTGGGCTAAATCTCCTCACAAACACCTCTTCGTTTTCTCCACAAGACCTGAAAAAAAAGACTCCTTTCATTCAAGCTGCAAACAACACATTCAATTCATCGTGGTTTGAGCCAGTCCTTGGCCAAAATGCAGGTGTGAATACACACACACACACGCACAGACAATGTTTCTCTCCCACTATCTCATTTCTGCAACCACCAAATTATTTTCAAAACAATAATGAACCCCTCATGCAATTACCACCTCCCCCATCTATTAAAGCACTCCACTCATTCTTCCACAACCAAGCAACTTAGCCATAAACCTCTGTGCTCTCTCGCTCTCTCTCTCTCACACACACACACACACACACACTAACCATTCCTACATACCCAAACCCCCCACAAAGTCGACGACAGTTGCAGTCTGTCTATCCGGCAGCATTCAGGCCCCTGATTAAACCAGTGCTTATTGGTAATTAAACACTGTGCTTTGTGGCAGTATCCAGAAAGCTGTAAAGCACTCCACCTCCCCAACACATAGGCACCCACCCCACCTCCACTGGCAGAGTGCCGTCCCCTCCTCTCCTCTTTTTCTGCCTTTCAGGGGGCCGCAGGTGGCACAATTGGCAGTAATGTGTCTGGGTAAAGATACGTAGTAGGGAGCAGGAGCTTGGCTGGGATACAGCAGGAAACAGAAGAGGAGGGAGCTGATGGGGTGTAAGGCAGAGTTAAAGGGGAGATAAAAAAAAATGGAAGGACAGTTTGGAAGAAATAAGTGAGGATATATGGAGAAAGAAGTGGCAAACACAAGAAGTAACAAGCCAAGGCTAGAATCTAGAATTTGGGGGAAGGAAATTTAAGAACAGGACATGAATAATGCAACACGAAACAGAAAAGCAGAAGTGCAAAGTAGCAGCAAAGAGTACCGGTAGATATCAACTAGTAGAATCCGTGGTTCGCATTGTGTCCAAATGTTTCCTTCGCCCTTGTTTTTCAGGTATCTCGGAGAGAGGCTCCCTAGGGTTGAGGCTTAGCTAGAACTGCAGTACAGACAGACACAGCATGAGCTGCTGTAGAGAGCAGTTAGAAACAGGCCTAAGTTGCTGAGCTCAAGATCACATAAGCCCCTGAGGTTATCCAATACAGAAATGCTGAGAAGCGAGTGGAGTAAGGTGAGTGTAGACTTAAGTTCGGTGAGTTTATACTGTTTTATAAAGAATCTTTGCACATATTTTGCACAAACACTGCAATGATGAAAAAGTGAGGTGCCAGAATCAATATACTATTGATTAACACATAAAACAACATTTTTTTAATCATCTGTGATGTAAAAGATGTAAAAAAAAAAAAAAAAAAAAAAAAAAAAAAAAGCTTAGAAGGTTTCATTTTAAGATGATACTAAGAAAATATATCAGTATGACAGCGGTATAAAATGAAATGAGTCATATACCAAGAAGAATCCACTGGATATGTGTGTGAAAGGCAGTGGATAGTGACTCAGCTTGTCTCCTATGGTGCGACAGCACCTGTTCTCTATTACTTGTTGACAGGTGTTGCCATTCCTGCTGAATACTGCTACCATGGCCAAAGACAGATGGAAATGAAAGCCAGAAACTGCCTTTTGAGCAATAAGTGAAATGCAATAGCCATGGAAAAACACTCAATCTGAAATCTTTAATTGCAGTTAAACAACAACATTAACAAAAAAAAAAACCTTAAACATTTCTGTGAAACATGTCTTTTCTTGGTCTCTGACCTGATTCTTTCCTAATTATTCACTCTATATCTTTGACATCACTAGTCACATATGACGCCACAGCAAAAGAGAGAGAGTGATGTTACTTTTGATGATGATGGTAAAATGGTAAATGGCCTGTATTTATATAGCGCTTTTCTAGTCCCTAAGGACCCCAAAGCGCTTTACATATCCAGTCATCCACCCATTCACGCACACATTCACACACTGGTGATGGCAAGCTACATTGTAGCCACAGCCACCCTGGGGCGCACTGACAGAGGCGAGGCTGCCGGACACTGGCGCCACCGGGCCCTCTGACCACCACCAGTAGGCAACGGGTGAAGTGTCTTGCCCAAGGACACAACGACCGAGACTGTCCAAGCCGGGGCTCGAACCGGCAACCTTCCGATTACAAGGCGAACGCCCAACTCTTGAGCCACGATCGGCCCTGATCTGCCAGCTGACTGCGATTGATTGCCTAGCAACAGTGAAAAAGCCCCCAAAATGAGACCATCCCTCATTAAAATGGCCTTGAATTCACAAGTATTTGTGTTATGTCAAACAGCAGATACAATAGAGCAGCAAAGAAATGCATTGCAAATGTTGTTTGCTAGTTTTAAAGTAAATCAAGCACAATGTATGACGCTCAGTCCTCTTTGAGAATGTTCAAATATATGTAATGATATGCTGTATTGGTTCCAATAACATAAACATGCTACACTAGTAGCCACCATCAAGCGGAGATACAGATCTACCCACACATATACAATGCACAAGTCTTATCTCTGTAGACAGTTTGCCAAGTGAGAGGTGAAACTCAACATGAGTTGACAATCACACACTCAATCGTGCTTATTTCTCTTGCAAAGTCACTTTATGTTGTATTGCATATGTGCACAGATGCAGACCTGTGTGCACATTCAAATATATGCTATCACAGTTTTATCTCTCCCTCTCAGCGGTGGCTTCACAAGCAGTTGGGTCATCTCCATGCAGGTGGAAAGTTTGAGAGAAAACAAAACCACTGGAATGAAAACTGCACCGAGCTTGTGAGAAAAACAGTCGTACACTGTAAGGCGCTGCAGCAGCATCACCATGGCAACGGTGAAGAGAGCGTGAAGTGTTGGGAGTCAGAATCTCAAGGTTACTCAATCTATTCATGTTTTAATAATACCACTCCCTTATGAAAGGAATATTACATCCCTTGTAAGTATGATGAAAATACATATCAGATCTTTCCAGCCAGTGTACTTCTCAAGTGAACACAAAGAACTTGCCATCAGGGTTAAGACAAGGAAATGAACTGCATATCTTTTGATTAACCAAACCCAAGTTCATTATTTCAGAGTATTACATGGGAATACCATTTTTGACTTTGTCTAAGACTAGTCAAAACCGCTAGTGTGTTTTCTCCTTGGAGCTGGGAAGAGACTAAGAGCAAGGATGGAGCCTTGGAAACCAATAAAAAGCCAGCATGGGTTACAAACAAGAACAGGGAAGTGGGGAAGACAAATTCATCACAGCATTAGCAGCTTCCCATGGTCCAAGTGTTAAGCATCTGTTTCCCAGGTGTTTGTGTGAGAGGTGAAGAAGCAGGTGAGCGGCTGGCACTGCACTGATGTCTGTGGAAGTAGGGGTCAAGGAAGCCTGCTGGGATTTGAGTTTACCTCCTGATCCGTCTTTGGGCACATGTGGCCAGCTTAAGCCATAAGCAGTGGTGCTGAAGAATAGCATGGAGCATGGAGTTAATGAGAGAAAAGCAGGTGTATGCTCCATCTCTGGAGAGTTTCTGTGTGCAATTACATGTGCCTTTGATACAGTTAATTACATATAAAATCTTCTATACAGTGACATAATGCTATAACAAATAATTCATATTTTCACATATGTAAAATCAAACACTACAGACAGAGACAGTTTCTGCTGTAAGTGACAACACTGAAAGAAATACAGTACATGATTTTATATGCTAACAGTTCATTGTTTAAAACACCTCTGTAACACAATGTCATACAGAGGTGTTTTAGATAGAAAGTGCTGATATTAATCTATTAAAAGTTCAGTAAAGATATAATATGTTGCTAACCCACATGTACAATAGTGTCCATCTTAACAAAGTCGCTATCCGATACACAAGGGTAGAAATCAGATCTTCCCCAAATTCCTTTTGTGGCATGACACAATGACCACAAACATAAATCCAAGCCTGTAATAACATGTCATCATTAACAAGATGTTACGCAATAAATGTTATGGCTGTCATAGAGCCCTTTTTGAAAGTCCATCTGGGACTACAAAAGCCACCCAAACAGCCTTGAGGCTTATAATCACTTCAAATATTGACTGTCTGCAGATTTTTTCTGTTTACTTTTATTTGTGTTTACTTTATTTAGGAATATTAATAAATACAAACTATTCAAAGGTTCTGTTTCTACAAGCATCCTCACTGTACTGTTACACAGCACTCTGTAGGCAGCATTAAAACATACGCATCCATCACATGCACTTGTAAACAAGCACTATAAAAAAATCATGTACAAAAGTTCAAAGGAAATACGACATATCCACCTGCACTTGAAAAATTGATCTGCCGATGAAAAATGAAATCTGTGCTGAAGAATTTGTTAAAAATCTTACAACACAACGATTTTTATTGTGGTTCACCACAATAAAAATCGTTGTGTATAAAGTCTAAAATATAAATATAAAGTGTAAAATAGCCATTACAACTGTTTACAGGACTGACCCAGTGATATGCAGTTACTATTCTTATGTTTACTCCTTTCCCTGACTGCTTTAGTTGTTTTTGCCAGCCCGTCTTTCCCTCTGGAAGAAACCAAACTATCACGACTCGCGCGTTTATATCTGCACTCTGTGGTCTTCTGTATGCTTTACAGTGCACTCTACAACAGCCACTACCTCTGCAGTATCAGCATCCACTGAACCTTGACAGGACCAGTGCAGTGCCGGTGGAGCACTTTCTTCAATAAATTCATGTTATTAAAGAGATTCTAGAAACCCACGAGGAATAAAACAAGCGCCAGCAGTAGCTGCTGTAACAAATTCGAACCTTTTCGCCAAATAATTGTGGCAAATTCAATTATGTTTTCAGAACTGCGGGGACTGTAAGCATTTCATTTATTTAAAGAAAATAAATGAACGAGACTTGCAGCTGGGTCCGTACAACGGCACAGGAAGAATTTGCACACTTCTCTTGAATGTCTCTATTATATGCATAGGTGGAATGCATAAAAATGAGCCCAGTTCCATGACTGCTGTCCGTGGTACTGTTGATACCAATCTGAGGGGCTTCTCTGGTCACTGTCCATGGTGCTAAGCTAACACTAAAGGGAAATTTGTGGAACTTCTGCAGTTGCCAAGAGTACTATCATGAAGCAATTATTCACACGTGACCTAGATATACTCTATATGCTTAGCCTGCAGGTTGTTGCAGTGCAGAGCATTTAACCATTTTAGCTACAGGGTTAAAGAACATTCTGTCTTCACAAACTTTGTATAACTAGAGCTAGGAAGCACACTCTATAGGGGCGTTTCAACTTTTAGACTCCTCCTTTTCTTACAGCAAAAGCCTCGCCTCTTCACTAAACTGATTTAGTACTGCATAAATTCAGACAAAAATTTACTCTGTTACAAAGTCAAATTAATATAAAAAAAAAAAACCCACTCAGCTCTGAACCTGCAAACACACAAACAAAAATGTTTTTAGTCGTGAAATCTTTAAAGATATTTTTGGCTTAATTAAGCAAATGTTGGCGATGGAACATCAGAGCGTGAACCACTAAGACGGGCAATTTCACTGCTCTCTCCTCTCTTGTATAAACTATTAATTGATCTCTAGGGATGTTGGCTCTTTAAACTCTTCAGAAATAGCGAAGACTATATCACAATCTTTAACAGAGAGCGGGAAAGTCCCCCATGGGTAAAATAGCTGCTAGTGCGGACTGGGTCTGAAAAATCTCAACTTTGTCTTAGAGGCTGTCTGGAGTACCTAATGAAGTCATTATCACATTTGTGGATCCAACTAAGTTGTCAAAAGACGCAAGGTTTAGATCAGTGCACTATATTAGAATGTTTTAAGTAATATTGAATCGTCCTCTTCCGATTATACGATGTCCAAAAGAAACTGAGATAAGTTAAAGCCCTGCTGTCGTAAATTCAAAATGTAGTTCCAGCAACAAACCAACCACCATAACAACTTTGAGTAATTTGGCTGAGGATTCCAGCCATTTAAAATTCAGATGTCTCTCCACTTATGAATGATACATTAGGACTGGGAGGTTATCATCAGTGCAGAGCGGGACCTTGTGTGTCCATGAATGTGTGTGTTTCATTATTAATGAAGGTACAGTATACCATCTTTTAAATGTAGTCATGTTTAACTACTGTATATAAGAGACGGAAGGGGAAAGCAACATTTTAAGAGTAAAAGAATGAAAACAACTCCCAGCAGAGCAAATATCTGATCTGTTTATGTGAGCTAATAATAAAGTTGAAAGGTTCTAGCAGGGTTTTTTTTTATGTTATTAGGTTGAAGTGCTCACTGACATCATAAGAAGCAGATGTCTTCCATATCATTGTTCCCGGAGCTCTACATATCAGCTAGCCACCATCATTTCTCTGTTGCAAGTAAGAAAATCAACACACCACAAACAAGTAAATCTACAATAGACAGTGGTAAAAACCATGGTTTGTGGATTTTGCAACAAGTTACATACATACACGCAAACACAAACACATATTCAAATTCTACCCCGCTATCACTTCCCAAAGCTCCGATTTCAAGCACAGAACCAGACAAAGACAAATCAGTTCTAATAACAGAAGAGACTGGTGAAAGGTGCCATGATGTAACAAAGTGTAAACAAACACAATGGAACAAATCACTGTTTGTCTCGACACGACGGAAAGGAGACGGCACTTGAGACCACAGGAGACCAGGTAGCTTTCCATCAGACAATAAGGGAACGGCGAGTTCAGAGTGGAGAAAGGGCTTGGTCACACTTGCAATCTGCTTACTTATTTTTTGCTTTGCTGTGCTAGAAATAAAGCCCCAGAAAGCTAGTGCAAATGAAAAGAATAGTCATGTGTGCACCATTTGGAAAGCAGAAACAACAGTTTTGTCTTTGTACTGTTACTTTTGAGCAAGTGCACATGTACAGTTACATTTTAAAGTATTGATAAGGTCAGATGATTCACACATGTGTTTAAAGTTCAGCAGTTTTGTTCAGATGGTCAGCTGTGTCTCAGAAGCCAGAGTGGGCTGTTCACTAATGGCAGGAGATAGTGTCCAAAGTGTCCTTGGACAAAATACTGAACCACAAACTACCCTGATGCATCAGTATGTGTGTCATAAACAGTTGTATCCACACACTAAAGCAGTGTGTGAATGGATGAATATAGTTTGAAGTGAAAAGTTCTTTGACTGATAAATAAGACTAGAAAACAGCTGAATAGCTAGTCTATTTAGAAAAATAGGGACAAGTATATTTCACCAATATACAAAAGCCATGACTGTATACACGTGATTATCAGTTGTGGAACAGTGGATACTCAAAAGGTGCTGCACCTAAACAGTACATGATCAGGCAAGCCTATGATTCATCTTCTTCTACCATGGGAGATATACTGACACAGCACAGTGATAAACAACGGAAGAGGAATCCCCTTAAGGTCACAAAGGGGAATCTTCCCCGAGTGTTTGAAAGTATACATGTGCAAGCTCGTGCACATATGTGTTACTATCTACTTATCATCATGAACATCCATCACAACAAGCCACTGAATAATTCAAAACTACAAAATAAAGGAACATCCTCGTGCATGCTGAAGAATAAATGGCTTCATAAATGATGAATGAGAGGATGACGAACCAAAAAGGTCTTCTATACTGCAAGCGACTCTTATTCATTTTCATATGTGACACTGTGTTCACACCCATGTGTTTGCCTGCACATTGAGAAAGTGCAAACACTCACATAAGGGCATATTATAAAGCGCTTTTTCTTTCTGCTTCCCCTAGGGGTGAGTTACGGCACAAAGCAGCTGGGAGTTGGGCCAAACAATTTTCTTTAATACAACAACAACACTGGTCTTGATACTTAAACGCAGAGCGGCACTGCTTATTTAGAAAATATTCATAGATGTGGAGGAGCGCTGTATGGCAGAATCAGAAAGACAACAGTGGAAAAGAATAAGAAGCAAGGAAGAGAAGACTGGAAATGAGAAGACAAAAGCAATAACGGGGAAAGAAAAAACACTGGTGCTTATTGAAAGTGCCAAAGCGTGTGCACGCACACACACACCGCAAGGATGGAAATGCAGCATATGTCCTCAGTAGTGCCAGCTGGAGACATCTGGTGGCAAAACTCCACAGGTCAAACCAAGTGACATGCTCCCTGAAGCACTGCAGGGAAACACACATGCGTCTCTGTGCCAAATGATTAAAACTGTCACTATGATTAGTATATACCATTCATCTTGGAACACACATGTAAACACACACAACAGATAATAATGATATTCATATACAAAGACAAACTGTTATCAAAGAACCCTAATTTCACGTGAATCTATAAAGAGTGATTTTAAGTGTTGATGATGTAACTGTTGATGTATTCAACAAAAGACAAATCAGGACATACCAGAGGGGAAAGAAGGGAGGATGGAGGAAGAGAGATGAACTATGACTAATTTTATACAGTTATAAGGTTTTGTAAGCCTGTAATCCACAGAAAGCTACTTTAAAGGCTTACTGAAAGTAGAAAAAAACCTGAAGAGTAAACTGTGGTGCAAACAGACGCATGAATCACCGGGACACTGTTTGATTATTAGTGTAAACAATACAATAATTGTTTAACCGTTAAAAATATGCTCTTAGAAAATCCAGATGCTGCATCGCTCACATGGGCGGTAATGTTTAGTCTGTTAAAAATCTATTTAATTTACAATTTAACACACTTAAAGTAATGTGCGCTTCAAATAAAACACAGAAGACCCAGTTAGAGTGCTAAAGCATGTAATCTAAGGACCATACCTAAAGGTCAAGTGTCTTATGTTGAAGAGTTGCAATAATGGCAGAAGAGCATGCCTGTCATGCTAAATCTGGCTTCCCTGCTTAATAAATACACAAATCAGAAGACATAACGGAAACCTACTGCAGGCCATTTGGGGACACAGTGCTCAGCAGTTGCGCAATACATGGAGGAAATCAGCCAAAAACATGAACACACATGTTTTTGCAATAAAAGTTTCCCAGCTTCCAAAGAAATCTGGCTTCAATCACTCACTTTCCAACAAATGGCTCTGACTTTAGTCCTACACTTTTTCCTAACAGCACATTTACAAAACCACAGCTGTCTTTATGAAGCAAAACCACTCCACCCATATCCCAGTTTCCTCGGTGCTGTTCCTTTTCAGGATTCAAGTACCTTATTATAACAAGGAAACCCAACAAAGCTCTAAGATATTGCACTCTTCAGCTTGGCTGCGCTGCTGAGGAGCAGTGCAGTAAAACAGTGCTCATCAAGCTGTATGGAGTTTAATGTTGAATTAGCATTGGCTCACAGCTTCCAGTGCAAACAGACAAACAGAAAAAGAGATATGATTGTTAAACTGGTTGTCCAGCATTGCTCATTAGACTGAAGAGAGAAATACTGGCACAGCCCAATCAAGCTGTGTGTGTGTGTGTGTGTGTGTGTGTGTGTGTGTGTGTGTGTGTGTGTGTGTACTAGCAGTTACAGTTGTATTTGTGTGTTCCACAGAAGTCTATGTGCTCATTAGACTGCCTGTAGAGAGAACAAGAGCCAGAGGCCAGAATCAGACACTCAGACACACACACACACACACACACACACACACGCGCACGCACGCACGCACGCACAGGCGGACTGCTGTTCAGGCTGCAATTAGACCAAAACACAAAAAAGTGACAGAGTTAAACTACACTCAACTACGTGATCAAGAATACAAATTAGACAGAGCACAGCAGGCGACTGAAGGCAGCATTCAACATAGAATTTGAAACACAATTAAATACATGAAAAGCTAAGCAAAAAAAAAAAGAGGACTGAAAATTGATTAGTGCATAAAAATCCACAGGCATGCAGAAAGACACAAAAGCTCCAAGGCAAGGCCATCTAAACCCTCTGTCAACTGCAAATCTTCCCAGACATTTACACCACACGCTCAGCTTATCATTCACCACCGCTGACCCCCGTCCTTTGGCTGACAGCCTGCAAAACACACAGCCAAACAAACACAGCAGAGAAAAGGGCAATGTCCATCTCTTGTCCAGGCCATCATGAACTAAAGCATCCAGTAGCCATGTCTGATTTCTCATTAGTGCTCACAACAGAATGTCTGCTTGAGATAACCATTTTCCAAGCAAACACAAACTCAACTTCAGCAAGATGTTTTTTTCAGTGATTTATTTACACCTTCTTGCACATTTCCTGTTCTACGCTATTTGAAATCTTCACAAAGCATTTGAAACATGCAATTCCAGCAGAAAAGTTGTAAAACACCTAAGTCACAAAACTGCTTTGGGTCATCCTCAGGCGAAGGCAGCCACAGTTCAGCGTTACTCTTCTGAAAGTTTGGAGTTGAAATCTTGCACAGACTTTCCAATTAGTCATATTATAATGTCATTGACTTTCAAGGAATAAATGATGCATCCATGGGAAAAATCGAGTAAATACAGTTTTAATTACAATGTGTAAGTTCATTATTTTGTTTTATTTCTGAGCTCAATCATCTCAGACAAAACAAATATATTCAGGAAGAATTGAAATAACATGCTGCGATGAATTTTCAATTATTGGTCCTAAATCTTCCTCAAACAAAGCCCTTTTTTTCTTTCCAGGTTACTGTGTTTACCTTCCACGGTGAGGGCGAAACGCAACATTTTTTCCTGCGAATGGTGTGAAATGTTGTGCATCCTGCCATAAAACATAATGGGAGCAACCATATAAAGCACCTGCTTCGTGCACTTAAAAAGTTAAAGGCCAATATATCAGAATACAGGGGGGGAAAAATAATCTTTAGGCTAAATGATTCCGTGTATTTGAATGACTTTGAGAAATTTGTGAAAATTTATTTGCCTCCTTTGAAACACTTAACCCATCTGTGACTATTGATCCAATAATTATGATAAGCTTTAATCGTTTTCAGACAGCTAAAGAGTGAATAATCCAGTTTATTGGTTTAAGTATTGTACTTAAAATGTATGATGATTAAAATAACCTTTAATTATATATCCAACAGTATGAGTACAGTGGGGGACATGTTAATGATATGGTGAACAGACGGCACTATTGTCATTCCTGTCACTGAAAGAGAAAGAGACAGAGGGAAGTAGAAAGGGGGAGAAAGGGGTGTGTGTGTATGCCCATGCATGTGTGCACCCACACCCATGTGGGTTAGAGCCAGTAAGCACATTTGCTGAACCCATCATTAAGTTCTCTTCCCTTGTGGTTGATGTCAGTGACTAGACAGGGAGACAAAGCCTGGGTCCTTCCTTCACATGCTACCCAGGGGAGAGGTTAGAGGCCTGGGGGAGAGAGCTGGGGTGAGACAGCGCTTCCTGGGTGACAGACACGGAGCAGGAAGGGAGGGAGGCCAACAGAGGGACGTAAGAAGGCATGGTTTGATATATGGAGACAGATGAAACTACCACATTTTCCTTCTTATTAAGGAGCAAGAAAGGAAAAATGGTTGAACCCTTGGCAAGCTGGCGTTAGGGGGCATAATTAGTGAGGTAGACACACGTGTCCCTCATTGAGGAGGGTCCCCTGGGAAAGAAACAGCTCAATCAGCAGCCAGCTGCAGGTAGAGGGGTCGTGTGTTCTCGCATGTGTGTGAGCCGAGTGCAGGTGCCCGGGTACAGCTGCACTTTCATCCTTTGCACTCTGACTCATTAATTCTTATGCTACATTAAAGGGTGTAGTAATACACAAACAGACACACACACCTCCACTGAACACCAGCTGACCTAAAAGTGTCACTTGCTGTCTGAACATCATACAGAGCAAAGACACATCTGAAAGAAAATCTGTATGTACAGAGTCACCTCACTTTTTGCATGCACTGGCTTGTAAATGTGCTAGGAGTACATCTAGGAATTAAGTTCACTTGTGGAAAACTGAAAAATGGATTGAACTTTAGAAAAGACAGCCACATGACGTGTATCAGGGGTGGGCCATTCATCATTTTGTCATTGTCAAGAAATGGATTTGGCAATACTTTTTTTTTTTATATGACATACACACACATGCATTTCTCATGTGGAATATACACATGGGAGATATACTTCTAATCCCAAATGAACTTTGTCACTTCCACAGGGCCCCAGTACTTTGTTTAATTGGACTGGGCCACTAAACACTGTAAGCAAAGTGGCAATTTCCTATTAGCATATCCTATCCTAAGACATACCATGAAAAAAAAAAGTTCTTTCCATTTGAAAAGAAATGGATGGTGTGTCAGAACTAAATTTATAAATGGGTTGAAGGGAAAACCAAGCAAAGTCATAAAGGAAGCCAAGGAGAGCCAAGGAAGATCACTACAGTAAAACTATGTTAAGATAGTGCAAGATTATTAAATATTTCTTTGAGTTTTGAGTCTTCACAGGAGCACAGTACCCTCAATATTTCTTGAAGTAGAAAAAAAATGCTCCAGGAATTTTCTTTTAGTTGGTCACCCATCCAAACGCAGTAACAGAGAAAGAAGGACCTTGAAACCCAGCAGTCACTCTAACAGAGCTTTAGAAGTCCTCTGAAAAGATCTGAACCATCTCAGGTGCACTTCATCAGACAAGCATTTTTATTTATTTATTTAATTATTTATTTTGTTAGTATGATAGACAGACGTAAGCCACTCCGGGAAAAGGCACACGAAAACTCACTTGGAGTTTGCTAAACCACTTTTTAAAGGAAAGCAAGAAGAAAGAGATTCTTTGGTGCTAATGATTCACTGAGAAATATGTTCAGCACTGTCACCATTTGGTTAACATCAGGCACAGGTCATTATCTGGCTCATGACATCCTTATACTGAAACACTATCAAAGTAGCATCATGTTATCAGGGTCCTTCCTAGCAACAATCACAGGGAAACTACTCTTACAAGAAAACCTAGTGAACAAAGTTTGAAACCATCGGGCTACAACGACACTGAATTAACCCCAGAACAAGACCTTAGCAATCCATGAGCAACACATCAAAGATGCTACACAGAACATCTACCTCAAACCAAACCGACAATGTAATGATTTGCAAGGAAAGAAGAAAGGAATAAACTATATGTGCTTGTCTATTAGAAGATTTCTTTAAAAAATAAACACGATGCAGAGTCTGAAGTCAGTGAATATAAATAATATTTTGCATTAGGAGTTTGCATTTCCTTGCAAGTTCTTTGGTGGTAAATAAACATATTTCCAAGGTACAGTTGCATTACCTGCTAAAGGCCTTTACAAATGTAAAAGTGTTTGAATGTGTATATAAATGCGCTGGGAGTTTTTAATAAGAAGCCTCAAGGATTTTCTCTGGCAAGGACAACAGACAATCCACCTTAGAGAGAAAAAAAGAAGAAAAGCAAGACTGTGGAAAGAGAACTGGGGGAAGGGGAAATGTGAAGCCAAACAACAGCTGTTGGGATTACTGTTTAATAAAAGCTGTCATATGCATGCACTTCCTCATGCCCCCTACAGAGCAAACCAAAAGACAATGTTGTGTGGAGCCCAATAACCTCACAGTCAACATCACAGTCAACCCACCGCCCTTTGGGACCCTTACACCACAATGCCAGGCCCCCGGATCTCTCACCAGGCCTGCCATGCCTCCAGGCACACCTTATGTGATTCACTTATTTTCCATTTCTGCATATGTTTATAAGTGCATGGGTACACGGGCAGAATTGCGCTGTTTTCAGCTGTGTATAAATAAGTGTGCATATGTGCTTGTGTGCGTGTGTTTCTCTGGAGAAGGAGGTGGGGGTTGGTGAGGGGAGGGGTGGCTTATCATCAGATAAGCTACCTCATTTGGGCCGCTTCAGGAGGAGTGAAAGGAGCTGTGGGGAGGCTTTCATCTCTGAGACAGGAAAAAAAAGAGGCAGAATCAAGATGGAGTGAGTGTGAAAGAAGATGAGAAGGTGGGTGAGAGGGTGAGGAAAGTGGGGGTGAAAGGAGGAAGAGAGTGAGATAAAGAATGAAAGATAATCCAAGAGGATGTTTACTTTGGTCCTGCTGGCAGAGGACAAAAGAGGCCACTAATACGTACTGCCCCCTATAGGGCCACAGGATATTGAGTGGTGAAAGGAAAAAGTTTATAGAAGAAAACACACTTCGGGGTTACACTGCAACCATCCCATCCCTCTCTCTCACAGACGAATCGCTTAATTAAACATGAGCTATGTAAGTGCCGTCTGTCTGCCTCTGTTGGTCTGGGTATATGAGTGTGTGTGTCTACTATGCATTCATCTCGTCTTCATAGATAGCACAAGGAGGCCATTTGCAAGTCAAATTCAGCATTTAATGACACGGGAAATCATCTGAATTTATTGAAAGCCAGCATGGAGAGAAAAGGAGCTTGTTCAAGTTTCAGATCAAAAATGCATAAAATTGCCTGCAAATAGAGCTTTGAGTGTTTCTGATTTTGAATGATGGGATGTGTCAAGGTGAATGTGTGCTGGACTGATAGCTTGGGCCGCTCGGGTAAAATATCAACCTCTTTATTTGATACAGATTACAGATTTGTTTATATGAATTCGTCAAGTTATGTGCATGTATCTAGTGTCCTAAAGCCGCGCATTTGTAGGCATGCCTATGTGTCTCTTGTGCATACTGTTGTGTCTGTCGTCTGGTTATACAGGATCAGATCAAAGGGAGTTTATTTAATTTGGCTTGTAGGTGCTCAGAAAACCATGACCATCAAAAATTATCTAGTAAAACAGCATAAGCTATCCACCATGCAAACAGAGAACACACATTATCCTAAAGATGTGTATGAATAATAAAAATTAAACCCTTCAAAATTCCTGCGAGTAATATAAGAAATTTGCATTCAGTCTCACTAGGTAACAAAGAGCAGAGTCAAGCTCTATCCTCAAAGAGGTGAAGCTCCAATTAATAAGTAATACAGGGCAGCGGCAACCATAGTTGTTAAAAAGCTCTCCCATGGCAACTCCTGTCAAAGCATGCAGTTGCCATTAAATTAGAGACAGACAGAAAGTGATATTTTGGGTGGGGATGGAAAACACAAGAAGAAGGTTATAGATTTGTGATGGTCTGCATGCATCGCGCTAATTGGAAATGAATAGGAGCTCGTTGTTCAAGGAGTGTTAATCAACGTCTAATCAAGTCTCAGCACAGAAAGGTAAAGCCATGGAGGACACCCTCTCCTTAAAAATAACTAAATACTTTAAACAAGAATCCTTATGTGCGTGAGTGTTTGCATGATAACCTTTTGCATTAGTACAAAGGGAGGGCTAATTGCAAATGATTTCACTAGTGAGTAATTGGACAGTACTTCTCTTCTATGGACACAAATATATACATCCAAGCCCACATTAATTTGTTGATGGCCTTTACTTAATCTAGAGATGCTCTCACCAGTGAGCCCAATTAGTAAGAGGCAAATATTGGAAACCTACTGTCTGATTGAGGTGGACAAAGTACAAAAAAAACCCAATAATTAAACCACGCAAAAGAATAAAAATGATAATATTTTTTTTAAAAACATCAACAAGACATTAAGGCTGCTGTTTTTTTAAACACAGACATAGTTGTTTTTTTCTGTTATGTTTGGCTTATTAGGTTATTTAATGGCATT
Source organism: Aulonocara sp. 'chitande type north' Nkhata Bay (assembly GCF_057382095.1). Taxonomy (NCBI): domain Eukaryota; kingdom Metazoa; phylum Chordata; class Actinopteri; order Cichliformes; family Cichlidae; genus Aulonocara; species Aulonocara sp. 'chitande type north' Nkhata Bay. The sequence continues at coordinate 31,052,234 of NC_141360.1, read as the reverse complement.
ATTTCCCAACCATGTGTTTAATCATTATTTGCGTAATGCTTGCCATTTGTTGCACTTAAACTAAAACACACACACAAATGCACACACACACACACACACACACACACAGACAGACACACACACACAATCAGCCATTAAAAAGACCAAACTGATGCTAAGTAGGAGTGCAGAAGGCCAGGCAGTGACAGAACATTTCGTGCTTACAGATACCAAAGCAAGAGAGCGGGGCAAAGATGGTTTCAGAGTTGTTGATCTCATCAAGATTAATAGAGCTAGACGGGAAAGCGTCTACAGAGAAAGACTAAGAGAAACACAAAGGTATAGCTTTAATGGGATCAATAGATTGGGCATCAGTGCAAGGTCAGTGGCTGTGTCCATGGTGACCCATCTCTCTCTGGCTAAATGACTCACACCAGGTAGATGTAGATTCCTATCTCGCTCGCTCATTCACACATCCTTTATTGGCTCCTTTCTCTTCACCCACTTCCACTCAGTTCGTCTGGCCTTTTCTGGGTGTTTTGTTCATTAACGCCACGTAATTCACCTTGATTCCCTTTTTTAGTTGAATTTTCCCTCCGCTCTCTTCCTCTGTCCCACTGACTCATCTCCTCTCCTTACACACATTTTTATTCCTGCAATCTCCCACCTCCATAGCGACAAGACACACCAGACTGAGTATTTTGTACCTCACTGCTTAAAACAGTGCATATGTCATCCCACAGTTTGGCAGGATTTTAAATGAAGTATTGCACTGGCTCATGGCAACAAATCAGACGCATTTAACTATTATTTGTTGAGATGTCACACGATGGGAAACTATGATGTGGGAGGAAACTTCACTATTGCAGATGCTGTGGATTGTGAGCACAATTACTGCTTATGCTGTATTTCTCCTTTACGCTGATGTTATTTGTAAATAAAGCTAAAGCTCTGTGCACCTGAATCTCTTGCCTACAGCTGGCTCTATGCCTCACTTTCCCCGTTCTACAGTATTTTGTAATTTGTCATTTCAGTTGACATAAGAGTGTAGCCCTGTGTCCTGTTGACTGAATTATTCACCGTGGCACAGCAGGGCACACCTCATACTGTTACCTAACCTTGGCAGAGACACTGTCACAGCAGTGGGAGAGAACATGTGTGCGGGTGGACTGGAACGGGAGGGACGCCGAGTTGCACACAGAAGGAAAGAGAGTATATAGAGATGAATGACTTGTAGAGGAAAAGCAAATGAGTGAAAACATGAAAGAGAAAATGGAAAAAACATTCTGATGAAAGATAAAGAACTGGACATAAAAAGTATGAGAAACAAGGGAAGCGCACTCCTTGATGGCAAATAAATTTTAAAAAAGCTGGAAATATAAAGTAGACGCTTGAATAGAGAGCAGGCAAAAAAAGAATTGGGAATTGTGATGATATGAGAGCAGGTCTAAAGTCTAGAAAATTATGTCACAACTGCTATAAAAGGGAGAACAGGGAGAGAGCGAGGAGTAGAAGTCCCTCTGCCTTCATCTCCAATAATAGTCTCTCACTTGCGTATTGCACTCTCTGTACTGAAACTGCCAGTTTCCTTTCCCAAAACAAAGCCCCAAAAATATCACTGCCAGCACATGGCACGTGCATTCACAAAGCTGCGTGCATGCATGCGTGTGTGTGTGTGTGTGTGTGTGTGTGTGTGTGTGTGTGTGTGTGTGTGTGTGTGTGTGTTCCAGCTCCCATAGCTGTGGGGAGTGAGGAGCATAAATAATTGAAGATGAGGGAGAATCCTGCCATCCCAAAAGCGAAATACCAACTGCTAGACTCGTTTTATTTTATTTATTAAAAAAAAAAAGAAGAAGAAGAAGTGGGGGGGGGGGGGCAAAGTTGGGGAGAGGATGTGAATAACGGGGGGATAAAAGAAGATGTCAGACCAGAAGGACACAAGCTTAGTCTAGTGAAGCCTTAGTCGCCCCATTAAACAGCTGCACTTCTACTGCTCTGTCTTGTTTGACATTCTCACTGAACACACAATGATGTTCACGACAAAGCCGGGTCACAGGTCAGGGGTCAGAGTTCTGAAGGTTAAGGTGAGGGTTGAGGTCAGAGCCATTTTCAAAAAAAAGAAAGAAAAAAAGCTCAACAATACACTGATGCTATATGACCTTGGCTGGATAAACACATGCTCACCATAATTGATCCTAACGCAAAGGGGAAGCCAAAGCCCATGAATAAAGATAATGTTATTATTGAAGAGTAGATTCATTGGTCCTTGCTTTATTTATGTTTCCTGTCATAATCTGTTACTAGTGCTGAGCAAATTGCAGAGTAAACGATGACTGAATGGTTCAAAACCACAAATAACTTAATGCTATCACGTTTTAAATAAAGTGCTTAAGTGCTTAATGCTATCGTAAAGTGCTTAAGTAAGAGGACAAACAAAAGACTCAGGAAATCAAATTATCCAAGAGAAGCCATTACCGATTGGGTAAAGTTGGCACACGAGACTTTTTTGAAATGACAGTCCCGTTTACTCCAGGTGGAAGATCACAGTTGCCCTGCTATTTTATATCCACAATCAAACTGTAGGACCTCTGAATAGAGATCTACCAACCGTGCTCAGCACATATGGGCGCATTTTTCGCTCTCTCTTTCCCCCTGCCTTGGCTTTGGTGGTGGTCAGCTTCAAACTCATTAGTCGGTTTGATAGATAAGAGGCTTGCAGCTGGAAAGCCACAGCACCAGTGGGTTTTGTGGGTTGTAAAAGCAATCTAATCAGGTTGTGCCAATAGGAATCTAAGGAGTTTAGGGAGGGAAAGACTCACTAATTTGTGGATTTAAATTGGATTGAGATTTCGCTAAAAACCAGATCTAATGTGGCAAATGGCTGTAATCTGAGGAGGGGCTGCACACGACAGAATCAAGCATAAAACAGACACAACCATGAGTGACAGATGATAAAATTCCCAGAAAATACATAAAGCTCACCCTTGTGAACCATTATTTGCTGGGTTCTTCCTTCTGCTCTGCATTCCTCCGACTCATTTCCCCCTTGTGATTTCTGTCACTGCATTCATATTATGTTATACATTTGTCTTTTTTGTGTTTCTCCTTCCCTCTTCCCTTGCCCTGCCATCATGCTCTCATCTTATTTTCTATGCTCATCAACGCGATTTCTTCTTCCAACCCCCTTTTTCCTCATAGTAATCCTCTCCCCCTGTCCCTCCCTCTACTCTTGCTGTCAGATCTCTCTATCCACTCAAGGCAAATTACACTTTTCAGATTACACCCCAATTAAAGGCCCCATTGGTACCCAGTTTGCATGCTGCAGCTCATCTCTGGAAACAGAAAAATGAACCGTCTCTGTCTGCATATGCAACCATGTGCACGGCAAAAAGGGCTTTTTAAAATACTACCGTCTGAATAAAGCATATGTGCGTGTTTGCGTATGTCTAATCGCAGACGGCAGCCGCCTGCTAAATCCCTATTAATGATCCTATTTACACTTGTTGCCAGATTGATCAAAGTTTAGCAGTTGTGTGATCCACTGCCTTTTCATCTCAGCTGGTTTTGGAGGGGGAGAAGCAGTTGCCTGCTACGTGTGTGTAAAGTCTGCGGGTGTATGGAGGGAGGTTGTTAGTTGGCACAGTATGAGGCGGTTGGCACAAACAAGGGCAAGACGCCATGATATAAAGGCCGGGAGCTGGGCGGCATTTATGCCATGTCAGTGTAGTGTGTGTTGCTGGCTGTGATCTGAGGGTTAAAGGAAAAGCAGCCGTTGAAGTGAGCAGCTGGTTTTTAGAAGTATTTCTCCCATTGTAATATTTAATTAGCTCACATAAATATGATAATTTCCTCTGGATAAATGTGCTGCATGCAATTGTTATGACCTCAGTTATCATTTCATTTCAAAAGCCTCAAGAATGAGCAGTATTTCTGAAAGCAGGCGACTTGAGCTGCTTTGCTATGAAGAAAAAGCTAGTCAGAGCTGACAAACTCCCCCAAAACTGACTAAAAGTCAAAACATTAATTGATGTGAACTAATAAATGCAATATCAGATTTCTTTAACGCAAAAGTGTTAGCATATGTATTGAAGGCAAGTGAGGGAGGGATGGATGGATGCATTAAATTGGCACTAATCTCTACCTCGCCTTTTATAACTCAGAAAATATGCAGATTTAGTTCTAAGAAGTTAGCCCTCTGATTTTTTTGCCCCACATCCAAGCTCCAATTGTTACTTATTTGTGCAAAATTACCATCAATTGTACTTGAACACCAGACACTCTAGCCTAAAGTGTCATTTAAACATAATTACACTGAAGCATGGTGAATAATTACCAAACAAAAGCTAAGTTATGGTTCACCCTCTCTGTCAGTGAGCACACTCCCAGCTTCCTGTTTTCTCTCCATAATCTCCTATTGATAGTAACGCCAGATTCCTATTGCCCGGCTGGCACAGACTGACCAATGCAGCTAGATCCTTGACGAGGGATTAACACGTGTAACTGTGCTGTTCTGAATGAGAAAGTCAAACTACCCCCCTGTCGGTCTTCCACTCAGCGGGGTTTCTCCTTTTTCTCAGTCTCTATGTCCCTACTTGTCTCCTCTTGCATTGTCCCCTCAGGTGTTAACTGTGTTAATTGTTGCAAAGGGGAGACTGTGAATTTGCTGTAAAATTTTGTGTCCCTCATTTATTTGCCACCAGACCTTTTGCACAAAGAAGAGGCTTGGAAGGAATTATAGTTGGATAGCAGAGACAAATACAGATAAATCAGAGACGGGAGGGGAGGCAGAGAGAAAGCAAAAAAAAGGGATTTTAGTTGAAGGAAAAAAGGAGAAGATGAAAGGATGAGGGATGGCAGAAAAGGGAAAAGGATTGCTGGGGTGTTTTATAGACACACTCCTCTTAGCCTCCAGGATCATTAATCATTCGGACAGAAGCCCTAACAGCATATACATACACACTTACGGACAAAAACACATTTCCACTCACACAAGTTCTCTTCCATTGTCTTTATGGGCGTTCGGTTTCGGTAAAAGCACTTCCCATACTACATTTCAGTCATCGTGCCCATAAGCAAGTATTAGCTTGTTAAAACAAACCCATAAACGCAACCATGCCTATGCTTTTTAGCAAAACAATCTAAGCTTTATGGCTTACCACTTTCACCACAACTAGTTTCTACTTTTTATTACTTTGTATTGTGAAAACAATCCCTAACCTTAACTAACACTCTTCAGTAATGGATATTGATCTTTTTTTTTCATTAGTGAAGCTATCAGTCCAGAAACTGTGGTGTTTTATGGAAAATGTATATTAAACCATTAAAATAAACAGTATTTTAGAAACACAATGTGATATTAATGTGAAGCCACCAAAACCACTGCAGTTTATGTCAGAACTTCAAGTCATGCAACTAATTAAATATATAAATATATAAAACTATGGAGCCCAGTAGAAAAATCTTACATAGTCTGTCTTCCAGATGGAGAAGAAGATGTTTTTATATGTCTGCAAGGAAATTACCCCTTCACTCCATCAGTGCCTATTCATAGTCCTATTGGCATGCAAATTTGCCACTGACTGGTATCAATCATCTCCTTTTCCTGTCCAACAGTGAGCCCACACTGCTGGAGTTGACATTGAGTTGAGTGCCCACCTCAATGATATAATGGCAGTGTGTGTATGTGTATTTATTGCATTGGTGTGCACATAGCCCTGTAGAGTGTGTTAGATTAGATTGAGTAATATTTTAAATAAATGGGCTGAGAAGGTCAAGGAGTCGCCTATGAAGCACGTGAGGATGAGTGAAACAATCAACTGACGGAGAGGGGAATAGGAAGTGTGTGTGTGTGTGTGTGTGTGTGTGTGTGTGTGTGTGTGTATTATGTCTGTGTGTGGAGTGAGCAGGTTTAAGCATATGGCAGAAATGCTACATTTAAAATGAGGACCCAAGTGCAGACAAGGAGGCAAGCAAGGAGACGTGAACAGGAGCCGTTGAACGGAAAGGTTGAGAAAACGCAAGAAGAAAGTTATAGATTTTCTTTTTTTCTGTTCTAAATGGAAACCGTGGTGCGTGAAAAACCCTGTTATCTTACCCAAGGGTTGGATCTGTGGCAGGTCATTCATTGTCTGTAATGCCTTTTATACTAGTGGGTTTGCATACACCTCGCTGCTGATGCATTTAAACAGAACTAGAGTAAGCACACTCCACAACCTGTTGCTTATGTTGCACATCATTTAAAGGAAACACATCATTTCCTTTACTTGGAAACTACATCGAAATGTTGTGCACCATTTACAGGTTTGAATGTGCCCACAGACTTTAAATAAACACTACTATCTGAACAGAAGGAAGACTATTGAGGAAGGAGCAAACCATCACAAAAGGAAAGAGAAAAGAAATAAGGCAGGAAATGAAAACAACAGAGATGGAAAAGTTAATGGAAGCTTTTAGAAAAAAGGGTATATTGCACTGCAGTGAAATCTGCCCACTTGTGACATGAATATGCATAATTTGACGCCAAATCGTGTGCAAAGCAGAATTTCAAATTGTCCAGTTAACTTCCCCGTTGAGCTCCACCAAATCCCATAATAGTAGATAAATAGTTGCCTAGCAACAGACCCTAGCAACAGCTGCAGTCTAGATATGCTATCACTGTGCGGGAAACTTGAGGGGAGACATACCTTTACTTTCAGAAAGCAGCCGTTTATTAACACAGAGCTCAGGGAAAAAATCAAACTGTACTGAAATGGATCTGCCATATCAGTTGTAGTGTAGACACAGATCCTTTCCCTACTGTTTGCTACCACAGTGAATCACTTTTGATGAGTTAGTGTTCGGGGCTGGCTCACATTTCTATTGACACACAAACGTGCACGCGCACATATACGAGGGAAAATATCCAACTGAGACGGTATAAAAGGTTATTACAGTCTGTTGGCATGAAGCGGGACAATTTCATAGCTCTGAGTCTTAAACTACAGCAAGTTGAGCAACAAAGAGGAGAATAGCTTTATGGGTACGGTATACATTTATATCTGTGTATTCTGTATATTGTGTTGGCCTGCTAACAATACTCACATCCATTTGTCTCTTTAAAGCGTTAGTAGCAGGTATTGATTGTGCCATTTCTCAAAGTTTTTGACAAGCAGTTTTTACTGAATTGAACTGCATTAACATAGGCTGCATAGATGGCCTTGAGCACAAGCACATCTCCTCAATTATCTGAGAATACTGTTTAGCACGCTCCAGCCGGAAGACAAAATGCCTTTTTCTCTCAGCTGATGAGTAATTTCACTCCCCATCCATAAATCAATTATGCATAATCCCCCGATACAGAGAATTAGTGGCCATTTAACATGAGGAAGTTAAGTGTTTGAGTGTGCCGGGAGTGAGCACAACAAAACATGCGACTGTTTAGAGGAGCAGAGTGATGATTTGCTGAGACATGAAAAGATGCAGTGATGTAAACATGCTTTATTTCATCAGGACAGTGGATGGGATTTAAAGGGCTATATAACACTACGTAAGTGTTGCTTGCCATGGTCTTGCATTGTGGCTAACACTCCTAAAAGAGCACAACTGCTGCGCTATAGCGTTAACAAATCGTATCATGTTGATTACACCCACTTGACAGCAATACCCAATATAGAGATGCTAATATATTGTTACATATACACACCTTAGATGTGATTTTCCATAAAACACCGTTTTTATTACAGACTTGAAGTTTTAGAAAACATATGAACAGCATGTGAAGAGAAGATCAGAAGATATATAACAATTATGGGACCAAAAAAAGAAAACCCACTGTGTATTTATAGTTATTCCTCTCCAGAAAGGGGAGATAAAGAGCATTTAGCTTCAACAATCAATAAAGAGAAAGAAAACACAAGTGATGAAGGAGGAAGAATGTAAAATCTATCATTTAATATATTCATAAGCAAAAAGGAAAAAAACATTTTTATGGCTCAGAGCTCTGTGGGGCATTCTTCAGGGAGTAATGAAGCCTAAATAATATTCTCCTAAGAGATAAGAATGCACCCTTCATTCCTCCTCCTCATTTGCTCGTTTTGTTCGTTTTGCATATTATCCAAAATGCACTTCCCCCACCCAACAGCCCACCACTCCACCCACAAAACAAAAAAAAACTACACTGCTCCCAAATTGGCATCAAGAGCTCATTATTCAACTACTGATAGACACGCTGGCTCCACGTGCGAATCAGAATTGAGTGGCTCGTCCAGCAGCTGCTAACCTGCCTGACGATCTTGAGAAAGATTGGCGCGTGGAGTTAGAAATCAGCACCGAGGAGCAATGTTAAAAACATAAGGAGCGCAGCCTGGACAAGGAGAACATTCGATGACGGGGAGACTGACAAACAGAAAAAGCCAGTCCTGTGGGAAAACGTGTAAGCCTGAAAATTAAAAAAGTAAAAAAGTCATAATGAGGAGAGAGCTCCTACATTCTCTGGCATCCCTCGCTACCTCC